>NC_135975.1:450218-641932 GCF_053455715.1 Rhinoraja longicauda
GGAGAGAGGGGGAGGGGAGAGAGGAGGGGAGAGAGGGGGAAGGGGAGAGGGGGAAGGGGAGAGAGGGGGTGAGAGAGGGTGGGGGCGAGGGGGGAGGGGAGAGAGGGGGAGGGGAGAGAGGAGGGGAGAGAGGGGGAAGGGGAGAGGGGAAGGGGAGAGAGGGGGTGAGAGAGGGTGGGGCGAGGGGGAGAGGTCTAGGCGGAGTCTACAAGGAGACGGCAAGGCAGACACCACACCAGGTTTGCAGAGGGCGCTTGGCATCCAGTCACTTCAAGGAGATATGTGCAGGAAGGAACTGCAGATGCTGGTTTCCACCGGAGACAGACACAGAGTGCTGGAGTAACTCAGCGGGTCAGGCAGCATCTGTGGGGAACATGGATAGGTTGCGTGGAGCTACCGAGGGGGGGCTTTGGGAGAGGCCGATGCTCAGTCTGAAGAAGGGTCTCGAGTCGAAGCGTCACCTATTGCTTTTCTCCAGAGATGCTGCATGAATCTGCTGTCTGTGTGGTGTTTGTATGTCCTGGCTGGGACCGCGTGGGTTTACTCCGGGTTGCTCCCACATGCTGAGGGTTGGCGGCAGGATGAGAGGGGGCTTTGGGATATCGGATGTCGTGTGAGGATGTGGGGCGGCAGAGGGTCACATCTGGACCTCATGATCAAAGGCCAGGGCCGCTCGCCGCCGGGAACGTGATGGATGTGTTCAACACTTCTCAACTCCACTATAACTCAGCTGTCCGTGCCCTGGGGGGGAGGGGGGGGGGGCGGGAGGGCGGGGGGGGGGGGGGGCTGTGCAGCAGACGGGACCCCCACCCCACCCTCCCACCCTCCCATCGCTGGGAACTGCACAGTGAAACGCAACGCATCTGCTCATTACCCAGCCCAACATTGGTTCATGAATGGGTAGATCAAATACAACCCTGGCTGCTCACATGTGTGGGGTGCGACACGTGTGTGGGGTGTGACACGTGTGTGGGGTGTGACACAGGTGTGGGGTATGATACGTGTGTGGGCTGTGACACGTATATGGGGTGACACGTGTGTGGGGTATGACACGTGTGTGGGGTATGACACATGTGTGGGGTGTGACACATGTGTGGGGTGTGACACGTGTGTGGGTGTGACACGTGTGTGGGTGTGACACGTGTGTGGGTGTGACACGTGTGTGGGGTATGATACGTGTGTGGGATATGACATGTGTAGGGTATGACACAGTTGTGGGATATGACGCATGTGTGATGTGACACATGAGTTGCATATGACACGCGTGGGATACTGGAACTGGCTGCTTACATGACTGTTGAAAATATTTGGCCATTTCCTTATGATTCAAACAAGAACTCTTCAGTTTAGTTTGAGTTTAGTTTATTGTCGATGGGCCGAAGGGCCTGTTTCCGCGCTGTATCTCTAAACTACACTAAAAGTGCCATTGCTTGTGGGCTGATGGGCTGATGGTCTGGCATGGGGTGACCACTGACATGTTGGGGTGACCACTGACATGTTGGGGTGACCACTGACATGTTGGGGTGACCACTGACATGTTGGGGTGACCACTGGCATGTTGGGGTGACCACTGGCATGTTGGGGTGACCACTGACATGTTGGGGTGACCACTGACATGTTGGGGTGACCACTGGCATGTTGGGGTGACCACTGACATGTTGGGGTGACCACTGGCATGTTGGGGTGACCACTGACATGTTGGGGTGACCACTGACATGTTGGGGTGACCACTGACATGTTGGGGTTGACCACTGACATGTTGGGGTGACCACTGACATGTTGGGGTGACCACTGACATGTTGGGGTGACCACTGACATGTTGGGGTGACCACTGACAGCTCCCATTGAGAGTCTGACTGGTGGTTCCCCATTTCATTTAAACCCTGTTGTCCGCAGACTTCTTCTGTTCGACAAAATAAAGAAATACAAGAAATAACGTTGTCCCTGAGCACACTCACACACACACTCACACACACACACACACACACACACACACACACACACACACACACACACACTCACTCACACACACACACACACACACACACACACACACACACACACACACACACACACACACACACACACACACACACTCACACACACACACACACACACACACACACACACACACACACACACACACACACACACACACACACACACACACACACACACACACACACACACACACACACACACACACACACTCACACACACACTCACACACACACACACACACACACACACACACACACTCACACACACACACACACACTCACACACTCACACACACACATACACACACATACACTCACACACACACCACACACACCCACACACATATATACTCACACTCACACCCCACACACACACCCACCCACACACATACACACTCTCTCACACACACACACTCACGCACACTCACACACATACACTCACACACTCACACACACACACACTCACACACACACTCACACACATACATACACACTCTCACACACACCCACCCACACACACACACACTCACATACACACACTCACACACACACATACACACACTCACATACACACACTCACACACACTCACACACACACACACACACACACTCACAAACACACACTCACACACACACACTCACACCCCAACATGGAATAATATATCACTCCAACGACTGTCAGCTCTGCAGCATTAGTCCGCAGCATTAGTCCGCAGGAAGCACTGAGCCACTCACACACTCTTTACTCTGTACACTTTAGAGACACAGTGCGGAAACAGGCCCTTCGGCCCACCGAGTCCGTGCCGACCAGCGATCCCCCGTACACACACTAGTGCTACCCTACACATACAAGGGGACATTTACAGTAGCTAATTACCCTGCAAATCTTAGACACAGAGTGCTGGAGTAACTCAGCGGGTCAGGCAGCATCTGTGGAGATCATGGAATGGGCGACGTTTCGGCCTGGGACCCTTCTTCGGACAACATAGATACTACGAGAGGCATTGATAGGGTAGACAGTCAGAACCTTTACCCCAGGGTGGAGATGTCCAATACTAGAGGGCGCAGCTTTAGGGTGAGAGGGGCAAAGTTTAAAGGAGATGTGTGGGGCAGGTTTATTACACAGAGGGAGGGGGGTGGGGGCCTGGAACGCACTGCCAGGGGTGGGGGTGGAGGCAGATACGATAGTGGTGTTTAAGAGGCTTTTAGACAGGAGCGTGGATATGCAGGGAATGGAGGGACATGGATCACGTGCAGGCGGAGGTTAGTTTAACTTGGCGTCATGTTGGGCACGGACATTGTGGGCCGAAGGGCCTGTTCCTGTGCTGTGCTGTTCTATGTTCTATAATCTATGTTCTCTGTTCTATCTCCTGTGTTCTGGGCCGGGCTGGGGCTGGGGCTGGAGGTGGTCTGGGCTGGGGTTGGGGCTGGGGCTGGGCTGGGGGTGGGTTGGGGCTGGGGGTGGGTTGGGGCTGGGGTTGGGGCTGGGCTGGGCTGGGGCTGGGGTTGGGGCTGGGGCTGGGCTGGGGCTGGGGGTGGTCTGGGCTGGGGTTGGGGCTGGGCTGGGGTTGGGGTTGGGGCTGGGGTTGGGGCTGGGGTTGGGGCTGGGGTTGGGCTGGGGTGGGCTGGGCTGGGCTGTGTGACTCTCTGACTCTGACCAGAATAAAGACATTCTTGGTGTGGTGAGTTTGTTCTTTAATTTGCACTTTGAGCTGAGGCTGAAGTGTCGGTTAAAGAGCTGGTGGTTTCTGCTCCAGTGGCCTGGGAAGGATGTGGAGCGCTGAATTGTCCTGTTGGTGCAGAGCTTGGCGAGAGCTCGAGTCATTAACTCTCTGCACAGCATCTGAACGGGCGCCAGCTACAGTTACTGCGCCAAAGCTCGTAAATCTCTGAATATTGCAAATCATTACCCAGCCCTTGAAACAAGTGCTGAATGAGAAGGACAAGATGAAGGGAGGCGAGGGGATTGTGTCCAATATCTGGTATCACAGCTGGTGGCACTCACATATAAAATGCACTTAAAACTTTGGAAAGTTGCTGATTTAGCCGAGATGGGTTTGCTTGCCTGAGCGTCACAGAGAGAAGGATCTTTGAAGTGCGTTTCGTTCCTTAGATTAATCACAGGGGCTGCTTTGCAGGAGTAACGCTAATACTCAGTGTCAGCAGTGGATATTAGCACCAACTTTACAGGCAAGACCGTCAGCAACTCAGTAGTAGATCCCCACGCTAGGACTGGAGTTTACGTACACACGCAAATTGGAGGAACAGCCCATATTTCGATTGGACAGCTTACACTCCAGTAGTATTAACGTTGATAACCCACAAAGTAACCCCTCTCTCCCCGTCCCTCCTCCACACAAGTCTTTGCACCAGTCCAAAGCCGTCTTGTTCAGTCTCGTTGTCGGCAACTCGTTTTCACCGCGGCCCACAGCTAACAATGGCCTGTTTCCTTTATCATCGTTACTTTTTTTGCACATCTTTCATTCATTTGTTCGATATCTCTCTACATCACCATCTATATCTCTCGTTTCCCTCTCCCCTGACTCTCCGTCTGAAAGGTCAAGGCTATTTAGTTGTCATATATACCGCTAATGGAATAATGGCATTCTTCTGAAGAAGGGTCTCGACCCAAAATGTCACCTATTGCTTTTCTCCAGCGATGCTGCCTGACCCGTTGAGTTACTCCAGCTTTTTGTGTCTATCTAAAGTTTACATTAGGAAGGAGATGAGGAGGAATTTCTTTAGTCAGAGGGTGGTGAATCTGTTGCCACAGACGGCTGTGGAGGCCACAAGTCAGTGGGTATTTTGATAGATTCTTGATTAGTGCAGGTGTCAGGGGTAATGGGGAGAAGGCAGGAGAATGGGGTTGAGAAGAGGAGATAGATCAGCCATGATTGAATGGCGGAGTGTACTTGATGGGCCGAATGGCCTAATTCTGCTCCTAAAACCTCTGACCTCATTGCATCAGCTGATTACTATTGCTGGTGTTTCTCCAAATCGGAACCATATTCCTTATGGAAGGCGGAATCTTTGTAGAATAGATTTTTAAACTTCAGAATTCAGAGATACAGCAGAGAAACAGGCACTTCAGCCCATCGATTCCGTGCCAACCAGTGATCCCCGCACACTAGTACTATTCTACACACACTAGGGACAATTTACAATTTTTACCGAAGAGAATTAACTTTCAGACCTGCATATCTTGAGTGTGGGAGGAAGCCGTAGCAGTTGGAGAAAACCCACGCAGGTCACGGGGAGAACGTGCAAACTCCGTACAGACAGCACCCGTAGTCAGGATGGAACCCGGGTCTCTGGCGCTGTGAGGCAGCAGCTCTACCCGCTGCACCACCGTGCCGCCCAAATAGGAAACCAAACTTTTTGAATATCTCTTAAGCCCTGAGATAGATCAAGGAACACAATATCTGTGCTGAACATGATGCCAAGACCAACTCTTACCGACCTGCACATAATCCATATCCCTCCATTCTGTGCATATCCACGTCCCCATTCAAAAGTCTCTTAAATTAGTGTAGAGATACCACATGGAAACAGGCCCTTCGGCCCACCAAGTCCATGCCAACCAACAATCACCCGTTCGCACCAGTCCCGTGTTATCCCACTTTCTCATCCACTCTCTGCACACTAGGGGGCAATTTACAGAGGGACGATTAACCTACAAACCCGCACGTCTTTAGGATGTGGGAGGAAACCGCAGCACCCAGAGGAAACCCACGTGGTCACAGAGAGAATGTGTAAAGTCCACCTAAGGTCGGGATCAAACCCGGTCTCTGGTGCTGTGAGGCAGCAACTCTACCGCTGCGCCACCATGCTGCCTTAAATAACACTCCTTAAATCACCCTGTCCAAGCCAAAGTGGGTGGCACTGCAGTCACTGCTAAACCTTTCAAAGGTTCTTCCTTCTTCATTCTTCCTTTCAGAAGCTCCTCAAAACCCACAACTTGACTGGCATCTGGGTCAATCCTCACCATTCCTCATCTGACCTGCTGTTTATTTCTAAGATAGGCACAAAATACTAGAGTTACTCCTGCATTTTTGTGTCTATCTTTGGTGTAAACCAGCATCTGCAGTTCCTTCCCACACACTGGTGTTTATTTCTGTTTGGTGAAACTGCCAGATGACAGAGAGGACATTTTATTACATTAATGTAGATGTAACTATGAAATTTGCTCTTGTAAGCAATCTTTGATTCAATGATAATCACAATTTCATGTGTTCCCTTAATAAACGTACTAAAAATGGACTAGGCAGCATCTGTTGAAGGAAAAACAGTTGCTATTTTAACCTGCTGTGTATTTCCAGCATTTTCTGTTTTTACCAAAGACACAAAAATGCTGGAGTAACTCAACAGGTCAGGCAGCACCTCTGGAGAGAAGGAATGGGTGATGTTTTGGGTTGAGACCCTTCTTCAGACTGGCTAGGGATAAGGGAAACAAGAGGTATAGACAGTGATGTGAAGAGATAAAGAACAATGAATGAAAGATATAACACAAATTGGAGGAACAGCATCTCATATTTTGATTGGGCAGCTCACACCCCAGTGGTATGAATATATTGATTTCTCTCACTTCAGGTAACCCCGGCATTCCCTCTCTCTCTATCCCTCCCCCACCCAAGTCGCACCAGCTTCTCATTTCCACCAACAACAGCTAACAATGGCCTGTTCCCTTTATCATCATCACCTTTTTGCATATCTCTTTCATTGTTCTTTATCTCTCCACATCACTGTCTACATCTCTCCCTAACCAGTCTGAAGTAGGGTCTTGACCCGAAACGTCACCCATTCCTTCTCTCCAGAGATGCTGCCTGTCCCGCTGAGTTACTCCAGCTTGTTGTGTTTATCTTTGGTTTAAACCAGCATCTTACACATTGTCTGTTTTTAAGTCCGTTTTTGTTTCTCTCTGATTCACAATATATCACTCTTTATTTGCAGCTTCGAGTAAATCAGAGACACATGAGCCATCTATATTTATAAATTAGTATGTTGCTGAGTATATTACACCCTCCTGATAGTCATAGTGTCATACAGCAGGGAAACAGGCCCTTCGGCCCAACCTGTCCATGCTGACCATGATGTCCCACCTAAACTAGTCTCATTTGCCCACATTTGGCCCATTCCCTCTAAACCGTTTCTATCTATGTAACTGTCCAAATGAGACAGTTGATGCTGTCTCAACTACCTCCTCCGGCAGCCCATTCCATACACTCACCACCCTCTGTGTTAAAATGTTGCCCCTCTCTCAAACATGCCCTACAGTTCTTCATTCCCCTACTCTGGGCAAGAGATTCTGTGCATTCACTCTTATCTACCCCCTCTTGATTTTGCGAACCTCTATAAGATCACCCCACAATCTCTTGCTCTCTAAGAAATAAAGTCCTAGCCTGCCCAACCTCTCCCTGTAACCCAGACCTTAGAATCATTAAATCTTCTCTGCACTATTACCAGTTTAATCCTTCCCACATCATGGTAACCAAAACTGAACACAATACTCCAGGTGCGACCTCACCAGCATCTTGTACAACTGTTAGATTACGTCCTAACTTTGGTACTTAATTCCCTGCTTGTTGAAGGATCCTATCCTAGTTTATGGACTATCACGTGGCCTCTGACACTGAGGGCAATCGGTAGCAGAGGCAGGCAGAGTCCAGAGCTAAAAACTATCGGGGGCAACTTTCACCTTGCAGTTTAAATTAGTTTATTGTCACATGTTCTAAAGTACAGTGAAAGGCTTTTTTGTTGCGCGCTAACCAGTCAGCGGTAAGACAATACATGATTACAATCGCGCTGTCCAGTGTACAAATACAGTGAGAAATGCAAGGTAACATCAGTAAAGTCTGATTAAAGATAGTCCGAGGGTCACCAATGAGGTAGATAGTAGCTCAGCACTGCTCTCTGGTTGTGGTAGGATGGTCCAATTGCCTGATAACAGCCGGGAAGAAACTGTCCCTGAATCTGGAGGTGTGCGTTTTCACACTTCTGTACCTCTTGCCCGATGGGAGAGGGAAGAAGAGGGAGTGGCCGGGGTGAGACTGGTCCTCGATTATGCTGCTGGCCTTGCCGAGGCAGCGTGAGATGTAGATGGGGTCAGTGGGAGGGAGGTTGGTTTTGTGTGATGGTCTGGGCTGCGTCCACAATTCTCTGCAGTTTCTTGCGGTCTTGGATGGAGCTGTTCCCAAACCAAGCTGTGATGCATCCCGATAAAATGCTTTCTGTGGTGCATCTGTAGAAGTTGGTGAGAGTTGTTGGGGACATGCTGAACTCCCTCAGCCTTGTATGGAAGGCGAGGTGTTGCTTTGCTTTCCTGGCTACTGCTTCAAGCTGGGTGGGCCAGGACACGGTGGTTTACGGGACTAATCTGACTTGTGAAAAGGATGGTTATTTGAATACTTGTGAAGTGACAATAATAATCCATGCTCAGCAGAAGGAAAGCTTCTCCAAAAACACTTCACATTTCAGTGGAGTGAAGACCAGCTTCTGGTATCCACTCCCAGAACCCCAGCTGTCTGAACAATTTCACAAACACTCATGGACAGCAGACAAAAACGCAAACGCAACAACTTCTGTTTGAACATTCGACCATGAACAATGAAGATTTAAATGTAAACATATGATCAAAGTGGAGGCTGAAACAAAAACAAACATTATAAAAAGAATATGTTTTTAGTTTAAATTCCATGTTGAAATAAGCTGACTCAAACTATATTCATGAAATGAATTTTTAATGGCCGGGTAGTCAGTGGGGAAACATGCCCTTTGGCCCACTGAGTCCGCACCGACCAGCGATCCCCGCACACTAACACTATCCTACACACACCAGGGACAATTTGCAATTATACCAAAGTTAATTACCCTCAATCTTTTGGAGTGTGGGAGGAAACCGGAGCACCCGGAGAAAACCCACGCAGGTCACGGGGAGAACGTGCAAACACCGTGCAGACAGCACCCGTAGTCAGGATGGAACCCGGGTCTCTGGCGCTGTGAGGCAGCAGCTCTACCCGCTGCACCACCGCGCCACCCAAAATAATTGTTAAAAATTGTAAAAAATAGTTTTTCCCGGAAGATGCTGTTAAAATCTCACAGAGACCTCATGGACCCAGTACAGGTGTTCAGGGATTGTACGAGCGATGGATGGACCCAGTACAGGTGTTCAGGGATTGTACGAGCGATGGTTTGGCAGTCCCCATCGCTCACATCTGATTCAATGACTGCAAGAAATGTTCCCTGAGAAAAAAGATCCTTCACCACCCCACCCTAGCCCCCATCGACTACCTTTCAAACCTACAACCCCCCCCCCCCCCCCCATCCTACCATCACATCACACTCCACCACCCCTCAAGGCCAACCCCACCCCAAAGTATCCTTGCCCACACCGGCCAACATGCCCCATCTACACTAGTCCCACTTGCCTGCGTTTGGCCCATGTCCCTCCAAACCTGTCCTGTCCATGTACCTGTCTAACTGTTTCTTAAACATTGCGATAGTCCCTGCCTCAACTACCTCTTCCAGCAGCTCATTCCATACACCCACCACCCTCTGTATGAGAAACGTTACCCCTCAGGTTCCTATTAAATCTTTCCTCCTTCACCTTAAACCTATAGCCTCTGGTTCCTGTCAGAGAGTTCTACATCACGGAAACAGGCTCTTCGGCCCAACTTGCCCATGCTGACCAAGATGGCCATTGAGGTCCTTTTCTACTGACCTCTGAACCTTCCCAATCGTCCAGCTTGCTGCCTGGGTTTGTGATCATCTCAGCCTTGCCCTTTGATCTTTCACCATGCCCAGCCTGATGTCTTTGTTCCATCTGTACTTGTCCCGCCCGCTGTTTGATAGTTTAAGGGGCGTATATTTGTTTTATCGTTGGGCATGTGTGGAGTTTACTGGATTGGAAAGCAGGTGTGGTGAACCGTCAACACCAGACATCTGCATCAGGTAACGACCCCCCCCAACAGTCCCCCCACCCACAGACCCCCCACTCCACCCCCACAGTCCCCCCACCCACAGTCCTCTCCCTGCCCACAGTCCCCCCCCACCCCCCCCCCCCCCACAGTCCTCTCTCCATCCACAGTCCCCCACCCCCCACAATCCCCCCATTCCTCCCACAGCACCACTGCGCACAGTACCCCCCTCCCTGGGAACCACTGGTGGCAATAAATACCATCTAGCTCACCGGAGACCAGACTCCCTTCAGCCCGGCAGCACTGGGCCTGAACGCACGCTCTCCCTCACTCTGTATCTGTACATTACGGATGGCCGGATCATAACCACGTGCAGTCATACAATTAGAACATGTGTGATCCTACAACTACACACCGTGTGATCATACAACTACACACCGTGTGATCATACAACCACACACCGTGTAATCATACAACCAGGCACGTGTGGTCATACAGGCCATGTATGAAGCTCACCTACCCAGCACTGATTCAGAAACAGATTTTGGTGTGTGGCACTTCTCAGAAATCACATCAAGGTTCACAACTAACCACAGATAAGAAGTATTTTGTCACGTTTCCCACCAACATAGCACTCTCTCTGCTTACTCATGCGCACTCAGGCACTGCAATCACGCTGCCGTTTCACATTTAATGAATAGATTGAAGGAACGGCAGCACCAGCTGCCTGTCAAAGACACAAGGATGGAGCTGTTGGCAGATGAAGGACAAACACCAGTGGGTCGAGATTACAGAGTCACACAGCACGGAAACAGGCCCTCCAGCCCAACCTGCCCACACTAGCCAACAGGCCCCAGCTACACAAGTCACATGGTCACACAGCACGGAAACAGGCCCTCCAGCCCAACCTGCCCACACTGGCCAACAGGCCCCAGCTACACAAGTCACATGGTCACACAGCACGGAAACAGGCCCTTCAGCCCAACCTGCCCACACCGGCCAACATGTCCCATCTATACTAGTCCCACCTGCCTGCGTTTGACCCACATCCCTCCAAACCTGTCCTGTCCATGTACCTGTCTAACTGTTTCTTAAACGTTGTGATAGTCCCAGCCTCAACTACCTCCTCTGGCAGGTCGTTCCATACACCCACCACCCTCTGTGTGAAAAGGTTACCTCTCAGGTTCCTATTAAATCTTTTCCCCCTCACCTTAAACCTGTGTCCTCTGGTCCACGATTCCCCTACTCTGGGCAAGAGACTCTGTGCGTCTACCCGATCTATTCCTCTCATGATTTTGTACACCTCTATAAGATCACCCCTCCTCCTCCTGCGCTCCAGGGAATAGAGTCCCAGCCTGCTTAACCTCTCCCTGTAGCTCAGACTGGTTGATGAACTATTTCAGTCCACCAGCACTCAGTCTGGCCTCTGGCTGTGTGCGTGCGTGCTTGTGTCACGGTCTGTGTGAGACCTCTTTCTTTCAATGAAAGGCTTGTTCACAATGCATGCGCTCAATATCGTTAAACAATAGCTCACCAAAAACCCTCTCATCTATCACAGCCAGATCTTTGCTTGTGGCAATAATGTCACTTCCCAGATTACCTCATATTTAAACTGTTAATCAGTAGAGTTTGACAGAGAAGGGAACAGCAACCATACACAGCGTACAGCTGATACTCAAGGAATGAAAGCCAGAGGAACTTGATTAGTACGGATGTCAGGGGTTATGGGAAGGCAGGAAAATGAGGTTGAGAGGGAGAGATAGATCAGCCATGATAGAATGGCGGAGTGGACTCGATGGACTGTAGGTATGTAGGTTAATTGGCTGGGTAAATGTAAAAATTGTCCCTAGTGGGTGTAGGATAGTGTTAATGTACGGGGATCGCTGGGCGGCACGGACTTGGAGGGCCGAAAAGGCCTGTTTCCGGCTGTATATATATGATGATATGATATGACTGAATGGCCTAGTTCTGCTTCTAACACTCATTCTCTTATTAGGGACAGGGGCACTATGTACTGTCTATGTACTGTCTATATCTCTCGTTTCTCTGTCTGCTGACTGTCAGTATGAAGAAGCGTCTCGAACCAAAAGATCACCCATTCCTTCTCTCCAGAGATGCTGCCCGACCCGCTGAGTTACTCCAGAACTCTGTGAAACGTCACCTATCCATGTTCTCCACAGATGCTGCCTGACCCGCTGAGTTACTCCAGCACTCTGTGTCTATCTTTGGTGTAAACCAGCCTCTGCACATATAAACATACCTTATTTAGAGGTTTAAAGCATGAGGGGGGACCTCATTGAAACTTACCGAATAGTGAGCGGTCTGGATAGAGTGGATGTGGAGAGGATGGTTCCACGAGTGGGAGAGTCTAGGACCAGAGGGCACAGCCTCAGAATTAAAGGACGTTCCTTTGGAAAGGAGATGAGGCGGAATGTCTTTAGTCAGAGGGTGGTGAATCTGTGGAATTCATTGTCACAGACTGCTGTGGAGGCCAAGTCAGTGGATATTTTTAAGGCACAGATAGACAGAATCTTGATTACTGGGGTGTCGGAGGTTATGGGGAGAAGCCAGGAGAATCGGGTTGAGAGGGAAAGATAAATCAGCCATGATTGAATAGCGGAGAAGACTCGATGGGCTGAATTGCTTAATTCTGCTCCGAGAACTTATGATCTTGTGTTTGAGAAGAGTTTGCAGTGGAATAAAAATAGAGTAGCGACTTTGTTAAGATAACAGGCGGGGGCAGGTTAAGTGTGATATGCTCACATCCTCTCTCCATGCTCGTTTGTTTGTGGAGAGAATAATCTCGAATAAAGATAGAGAATGGATTTTAAAATTGATCAAGTCATTCAAAAGATAACAAGTACACTGCAGATCCACCGGTCCAGGATTGACACCATGTATGTGGTTTAATTACATTATTTGTCAGCGTGTAAGGTTCACACAGCACTGTGCACAAGGATGTGAAGATGGGGTGGTGACACCATAAACCTACCATAAGAGCAGAATTAGGCCATTCAGCCCATCAAATTAACCACCATTCAATCATGGCCGATCTATCTCTCCCTTCTAACCCCATTCTCCTGCCTTCTCCCCATAACCCCTGACATCCGCACTAATCAACAATCTGTCAATCTATCCTTTAAAAATACCCACTGACTTGGCCTCCACTACTGTCTGTGGCAATGAATCCCACAGATTCACCACCCTCTGGCGAAAGAAATTCCTCCTCATCTCCTTCCTAAAGGATCGTCCTTCAATTCTGAGGCTGTGCCCTCTGGTCCTAGACTCTCCCACTAGTGGAAACATCCTCTCCACATCCACTCTATCCAGGCCTTTCTGCTCCTCTGACTTCTGGCCTTATTCGGTGTGTGAAGGCACTAGACAGTGTTGTTGACGGGCCAACATACTTTCCATAGCGCATGGACAAACAGTGAATGCATCACTGGGATTGACAACAGAACGCCTGCAGAATCACCACCAATACACTTGCTGCAAATGACTGACATTTAATTAAACGCTGAACACACATCAGTGGTGATGAATGAGTTGGTTCAATGGGTGTCTGAAGTGCATGTATTTGTTACTCTCTCGGCTTTACACTGCGTTTGCTGAAACCCTCATCAAACACTCAATGAGACATGTTGAAGGGGGGGGGGGGGGGGGCTTCCATTTAGGATAGGAACAGAGGAGATATCCAGGGGGAGTAGGCCACTCTGCCCATCAACCCTGCTATCCCCATTCAATATGACCCTCCATCACATTGTCACCTTCCCAGTCTCTCCCCCGATCAGTCCGTGTCTCTGGTGTCAGGCACCATGGACCCTCAGAACGAAGCAAGTTCCTCTCATCTCAATCCATACATCTACCAAATGAAGATAGACACAGAGTGCTGGAGTAACTCAGCGGGTCAGGCAGCATCTGTGGAGAACATGGATAAGTGACGTTTCACAGAATGCTGGAGTAACTCAGCAGGTCAGGCAGCATCTGTGGAGAACATGGATAGGTGACGTTTCGGGTCAAGACCCTTCTTCATTCATTGAATACTCCCCCAGCCCTTTACCCCAGTCACCCCCCTCCCCCTCTGTCTACCGCTTGTCACCCCCAGGTCCCCATGACCTCTCACTCTCTCTGCCTTCATTAACTCACGATTCCAGCAACATTTTGGAAACTGTTTCCACAGCTGATGGGCTCAGACAGGGAGAGGTGGAATTAATAGCAGACATCATTAAAGACCCAGGTGCAGCCAAAACACCACCCATTATTTCCACTGAAGCTTTGCAGAGCTCTCTGGGTTCCTTGTCTTTAAATATAAAACAGATCCAATTCAGCTGTGCTTGAAACTAGTCAAGGATCAAGAGTGTTTTATTGTCCTGTGTCCCAGTTGAACAATGAAATTCTTACTTGCTGCAGCACAACAGAATATGTAAACATTGTGCACTGTAAACAAGATAATAAAAAGAGAAAAAGTTCAATATGTGTGTATGTACATGTACACACTTTGCTGCCTGACCCACTGAGTTACTCCAGCATTTTGTGTCTATCTTTGGTGTAAACCAGCATCTGCAGTTCCATATATATACACACACATATATAATATATATATAGATATATATACACACACGTACGTACACATAAAAAACAATAATATTGCAAAAAGACAAAACCAATGGCCACAAGTCTATGTAGTTCACTTATTTGGAGGTTGTAGTGTTTAATAGCTTGATGGTCGTTGGGAAGAAGCTGTTCTTGAACCTGGAAGTCACGGTTTTCAGGCTCCTGTACCTTCTTCCCGATGGTAGCAGCGAGATGAGAGTGTGGCCAGGGTGGTGTGGGTCAGTGAGAGTGTGGCCAGGGTGGTGTGGGTCAGTGAGAGTGTGGCCAGTGTGGTGTGGGTCAGTGAGAGTGTGGCCAGTGTGGTGTGGGTCAGTGAGAGTGTGGCCAGGGTGGTGTGGGTCAGTGAGAGTGTGGCCAGGGTGGTGTGGGTCAGTGAGAATGTGGCCAGGGTGGTGTGGGTCAGTGAGAGTGTGGCCAGGGTGGTGTGGGTCAGTGAGAGTGTGGCCAGGGTGGTGTGGGTCTCTGATGATGCTGGCTGCCTTTTTGAGGCAGTGCCTCCTGTAGATCCCTTCGATGGTGGGGGGTCAGTGTGTGATGGACTGGGCAGTGTCCGCCTCTCTCTGTAGATCCCTTCGATGACCTAGATTCAAAACCAGCCCCAATTTTCACCGAATGTAGAATTGTATTCCCCCATTCGGGCTCCTGACTTGACCGGTGAAAGGCCGGCGTTTGGCCGATTGCGCCCATTTTCCCGGTCACACGACTACCTCTACCACGGAGCTGAGAGTCACTGGCCGACAGGGAGCAGCTGGTTCAGGTTAGTTTATTGTCACGTGTACCAAGGTACAGTGAAAAGCTTTTGTTGCGCGCTAACCAGTCAGTGGAAAGACAATACATGATTACAATCGAGCCGTCCACAGTGAACAGATACAGGATAAGGGGAATAACGTTTAGTGCAAGGTAAAGCCAGTAAAGTCCGATCAAAGATAAAGATAGTCCGAGGGTCACCAATGATGCAGCCGGCTGGGAAATTAACACGAAAGACCAGAAATAGACACATAGTGCTGGAGTAACTCAGCGGGTCAGGCAGCATCTGTGGAGAACATGGATAGGTGACGTTTCACAGAGTGCTGGAGTAACTCAGCGGGTCAGGCAGCATCTGTGGAGAACATGGATAGGTGACGTTTCGGGTGGAGACCCTTCTTCAGATGTCTCCACGCTGTGAGTCTGGATGTTATTGTGAACCAGCCTGCCTCTAGGAGCTTGCTGTGAATTTAGTTCTGATTTGTTCCTTTGTCTTTGCAGTTACTGAGGGTAGAGGCAGTCTAGAGATATGGAAGAGTAAGGTGTGAAAAGGACAGATCAAAGTAGATGGTGATCAAGGAAATGGTTCATTGTTGGCTGAGGGGAAGATGACAACGAGGAATACAAACAGTAACATTAATCAGGAGGACAGTGACAGTCGGAGAGCTGGGGGGGGGGGGGGGGGCGGGGGGAGGGGGGGGGGGAGGGAGGGAATGCTAGGGTCACTTGAAGTTAGAGAAATCAATATTCATACTGTCTGAAGAAGGGTCTCGACCAGAAACGTCACCCATTCCTTCTCTCCAGAGATGTTGCCTGTCCCGCTGAGTTACTCCAACATTTCGTGTCTATCTTCAGTGTAAACCACCATCTGCAGTTCCTTTCTACACTCAGTATTCACACCGCTGGGGTGGAAGCTTCCCAAGCGAAATATGAAATATGAAAGCTGAAGCCGAGAGCGGCCACCGGTACAAACAAGTCAACACCGTGAATATCCTCCTCGCAGCCAGTGAGCCGTGCCGTGCCGAGCCGTGCCGTGCCGTGCCGAGCCGTGCCGTGCCGAGCCGTGCCGTGCCGTGCCGAGCCGTGCCGTGCCGTATCCGAGCCGTGCCGAGCCGTGCCGTGCCGTGCCGTGCCGAGCCGTGCCGTGCCGTGCCGAGCCGTGCCGAGCCGTGCGTACCCATCCCAACTTCTCAAATACGTGCTTTATTTAGCACAGTTCACAAGCAACATGGTCTGAAGAAGGGTCTTGACCCGAAACGTCTCCCATTCCATCTCTCCAGAGATGCTGCCTGTCCCGCTGAGTTACTCCAGCATTTCGTGTCTATCTGCGGTGTAAACAGCATCTGCGATTTATTCACAAAATGCTGGAGTAACTCAGCGGGACAGGCAGCATCTCCGGAGAGAAGGAATGGGAGACGTTTCGGGTCGAGACCCTTCTTCACAGTTCCTTCACAGTGTCCACCCGTCTTGCATTAAAGTTTATGTAAGAAAGAACTGCAGATGTTGGTCTAAACCGAAGATACACAAAAAGCTGGAGTAACTCAGCGGGACAGGCAGCATCTCCGGAGAGAAGGAATGGGTGACGTTTCAGGTCGAGACCCTTCTTGAGTCTGAGAATCAGGGGCGATTTAATTTAGGGACAGTGAACGATTGTTTAGCTTCAAGAGTGAAGAATGTTTTATTGTCGCGTGTCCCTGACCGGACAATGAAATCCTTATTGCAGCAACACAACATAACGAGCAAACACAGTGCACTGTAAAACAATATAATGAACGAGTAAACACAAGAAGCTTATTAATGTTTGTTCAAAAGGACTCACCAGCTCAGCGCGTTCAACGAGGGATAGTCCCGGAGCTCAGAGCGCTTATTCCTCCCACAATCTCCGCACACAACTCCTCTCACTGGGCGCGGTATTAATAGCAGGAAGCGCGCAGACACACGGAGACTGCGGGAACATTATCCCTGCTCGTTCCCAATGACAGAGTACTGCCTGGCCCGACGTGACAGCGCCGGACCAGCTCTGACTATCAATCACAGGGCGACACAGTCAGTCCTCGCCGCCCGTGGAGCCGCCACAGAGCGGGGCATTCGCCCAGCGCCGATAAATCCACAGCCCCACCACCAACAACAGCAAACGGCGTTTGCTCAGTAACTGCAAAGACAAAGGGACAAATCAGAACTAAATTCACAGCAAGCTCCTAGAGGCAGGCTGGTTCACAATAACATCCAGACTCACAGCGTGGAGACATCTGAAGAAGGGTCTCCACCCGAAACGTCACCTATCCATGTTCTCCACAGATGCTGCCTGACCCGCTGAGTTACTCCAGCACTCTGTGAAACGTCACCTATCCATGTTCTCCACAGATGCTGCCTGACCCGCTGAGTTATGAACTTATTATTCAAATTATTGGGCCAACCTTACCCAAGGATTGAACATAAACAGCTGTGGTTGGGACCCAGGTGGAATACACAGGCCTGCCATTCATCCCAACAGGAGGGATGCACACCTTGGGAAACTATGTTCTGCACTGTTCCGTTGTGCCAAGTTTGCACTGAATTTCACTCCTAACAATAGTCATAGAGCACAGAAACAGGCCCTTCGGCCCATCACATCCAAGCTGACCAAGATGCCCAAGGAGATGTTCCAAAGACACTTGGACAGATACATGGATAGGCCAGGTTTAGAGGGGTATGGGCCAAACGCGGGCAGGTGGGGGGGAGGGGGGGCTGCGTTTGGTATCCTGCTATTAAGATGGGGCATCTTGGTCAGCATAGGCAGGTTGGGCCGAAGGGCCAGTTTCCGTGCTGTATGACTCACTGACATTGTTCTTCCAGATAATATCTCACAGAAAATGCACGGTGGCGCAGCGGGTAGAGCTGCTGCCTCACAGCGCCAGAGACCCGGGTTCCATCCTGACTACGGATGCTGTCTGTACGGAGTTTGTACGTTCTCCCGTGACCTGCATGGGTTTTCTCCGGGTGCTCCGGTTTCTTCCCACACTCCAAAGACGTGCCAAGGTTAATTGGCTTGGTGTAAATGTAAAATTGTCCCTAGTGTGTGTAGGATAGTGTTAGTGTGCGGGGATCGCTGGTCGGCACGGACTCGGTGGGCCGAAGGGCCTGTTTCCGCGCTGTATCTCTAAACTAAACCAAGAGTGAATATTGCAAACATTCACAATGAAGTCTGTAGATGATGCAGCAGGTCACAGAACCACCCAGACTGAGTGCCCCACGGTACCTCATTGCCCCTGACTGAGTGCCTGCCCCACGGTACCTCATTGTCCTTGACTGAGTGCCTGCCCCACGGTACCTCAGTGTCCCAGACTGAGTGCCTGCCCCACGGTAGCTCACTGTCCCTGACTGAGTGCCTGCCCCACGGTACCTCAGTGTCCCAGACTGAGTGCCTGCCCCACGGTACCTCAGTGTCCCTGACTGTGCCCCACGGTACCTCAGTGTTATCTCTGACTGAGTGCCTGCCCCACGGCACCTCACTGTCCCAGACTGAGTGCCTGCCCCACGGTACCTCATTGTCCTTGACTGAGTGCCTGCCCCACGGTACCTCAGTGTCCCTGACTGAGTGCCCCACGGTACCTCACCGTCCCTGACTGAGTGCCTGCCCCACGGTACCTCAGTGTCCCTGACTGAGTGCCTGCCCCACGGTACCTCACTGTCCCTGACTGAGTGCCTGCCCCACGGTACCTCAGTGTTGTCCCTGACTAAGATGTCGTACCCCATTGGTCCTATTTAGGACCTTCCCCGTGGCATGAGAGATGGTCTTTGGGAATGTGGACAGCCGGCTGTGAAGTGCGATCCACAGACTGCCAACGTAACCCAGGGCGGACATTCCAGAAATACCTCAACCCCAGGCCTGATGGACACGGGTATTCAGTTATTTCTGGAAGGCCTTGCATCGTAGCTCTGCTAATAAATATTAAATGGTTCAGCATTTGTGATACTCAATCCTTCCCAGGTTTAGTTTAGAGATACAGCGCGGAACAAGGCCCTTCGGCCCACCGGGTCCGCGCCGCCCAGCGAGCCCGCACACTAACACTATCCTACACACACTGGGGATAGTTTACACTTACACCAAGCTAATTAACCCACAAACCTGCACGTCTTTGGAGTGTGGAAGGAAACCGGAGCACCCGGAGAAAACCCACGCAGGTCACGGGCAGAACGTACAAACTCCGTACAGACAGCATCCGCAGTCAGGATGGAACCCGGGTCTCTGGCGCTGTGAGGCAGCAGCTCTACCCGCTGCACCATCGCGCTACTTCCCCTCGGGTCTCTCCGTGAGGGAGATTTCTCCGTTAAAACCATGACTTTATTGAGCAGAAGTTGTTTCTCAACAAGGTCCCAGGTAGAATCAGGACGATTTCACAGGAGATAAACACAAAGTGCTGGAGTAACTCAGCGGGGCAGATTCAGAAGCAATTAGATTGACCCTAGTGTGTGTAGGAAAGTGTTAGTGTGCGGGGATCGCGGGTCGGCGCGGACTCGGTGGGCCGAAGGGTCTGTTTCCGCGCTGTATCTCTAAACTAAACTAAACTAGAGTAAACTAAAGGTACTATCAGAGCGTTTAAGAAACATTTAAACAGGTACATGGATCGGACAGGTTTAGAGGGTTATGGGCCAAACGCGGGCAGGTGGGACGAGTGTAGATGGGACATGTTGGTCGGTGTGGGCAAGTTGAGCCGAAGGGCCTGTTTTCACGCTGTATCACTCTGTGACTCGATTCTCAAATCAGCACCTGGCTCAGAAAAAGGGTCTCGACCCGAAACGTCACTTATCCATGTTCTCCACAGATGCTGCCTGACCCGCTGAGTTACTCCAGCACTCTGTGAAACGTCACCTATCCATGTTCTCCACAGATGCTGCCTGACCTCCCTCTTTCTCTCGGTGAAACGTCTCGCATGGTCTGGGCATTCTGCACGGAGTCTGACGGGAAACATATGGGTTTGATCGGGCCGCACCAAGGGGCTTTGAGAGAGGGGCAGTGCGGGGGATTAATGCTTGTAACCTGATGTTGGGGGATTAAGACTTCCTGGATTAGAGGGTCATTTGGGAAGCGCAGTCACTCAAAGCGCCATCGGGCAGAGTTGTAGGACTTGAACCAGACCGGGCAGGTCGCTGATATGGTTTTGATAAACTGCGTCAGATAGAACTAATGAGATTACTTTAAAGGCCAGGTGCTGAAAGAGTTGGCAGGACGAAGTGTGCTCCATCACACATCAGGTGTGGGTTTACCACAGGTCGCCCTCCACTGGGAACAAGGGCGGCCTCTGTGAACCCTAGCCCGGTCCCCAGGCCGCCCTTCCTCTCCCTGGACTCACACACAAACTCAAAACCCAAGTGGGCAAAGCTCAGGCCCTGAAGGGAGATCACGGAGGTGCAGCGGGTAGAGCTGCTGCCTCACAGCGCCAGAGACCCAGGCTTCATCCTGACTACGGGTGCTGTCTGTACGGAGGCCATTCGGCCCTTCCAGCCAGCACCGCCATTCAATATGATCACGGCTGATCATCCACAATCGGTACCCCATTCCTGCTTTCTCCCCATACCCCCTGATTCCGTTAGCCCTAAGAGCTAAATCTAACTCTCTCTTGAAAACATCCAGTGAATTGGCCTCCACTGCCTTCTGTGGCAGAGAATTCCACAGATTCTCTGGGTGAACATTTGTTACCTCATCTCAGTCCTAAATGGCCGACCCCTTATTCTTAAACGGTGACCCCTGGTTCTGGACTCCCCCAACATGGGGAACACTTTGCACGTTCTCCCTATGACCGCGTGGGTAACGGAAATGTCAGGCAGCATCTGTGGAGAACATGGATAGGTGACGTTTCACAGAGTGCTGGAGTAACTCAGCGGGTCAGGCAGCATCTGTGGGGAACATGGATAGATGACGTTTCGGGTCGAGACCCTTCTTCAGACTGAGGGTCAGGGGAGAGGGAGTCTAGAGATATGGAAGGGTAAGGTGTGAAAACGACAGATCAAGGCATAAGGAAATGTAGACTGGTTCAGTCTGAAGAAGGGTCTCAACCCGTAATGTCACCCATTCCTTCTCTCCCGAGATGCTGCCTGACCTGCTGAGTTACTCCAGCATTTTGTGAATAAATCGATTTGTACCAGCATCTGCAGTTATTTTTTTAATATATATATATATAGACTGGTTCATTGTTAGTTGAGGGGAAGGTAACAGCGAGGCAACAATCAGTAACATTAATCAGGAGAACCGTGAAACTAGTCGGAGAACTAGGGTGGGGAGGGATGGAGAGAGAGGAGATGCAAGGGTTATCTGAAGTTTGAGAGGTTAATGTTCATACCGCTGGGGTGTAAGCTGCCCAAGTGAAATATGAGGTGCTGTTCCTCTAACTTGCGCTGGGCCTCACTCTGACAATGGAGGAGGCCCAGGACAGAAAGGTCAGTGTGGGAATGGAAGGGGGAGTTAATGTGTTTGGCAACCGGGAGATCAGGTAGGTTGAGGCGGACTGAGCGGAGGTGTTCAGTGAAACGATCGCCGAGCCTGCGCTTGGTCTCGCCGATATGTAGTCAATAGACAATAGGTGCAGGAGGAGGCCATTCGAGCCAGCACCGCCATTCAATGTGATCAATGCTGATCATTCTCAATCAGTACCCCATTCCTGCCTTCTCCCCATACCCCCTGACTCCGCTATCCTTAAGAGCTCTATCCAGCTCTCTCTTGAATGCATTCAGAGAATTGGCCTCCACTGCCTTCTGAGGCAGAGAATTCCACAGATTCACAACTCTCTGGGTGAAAAAGTTTTTCGTCATCTCAGTTCTAAATGGCCTACCCCTTATTCTTAAACTGTGGCCCCTTGTTCTGGACTCCCCCAACATTGGGAACATGTTTCCTGCCTCTCCTGGAACAGCGGATACAGTAGATGAGGTTGGAGGAGGTGCAAGTGAACCTCTGCCTCACATGAAAGGACTGTCGGGGTCCTTGGCTGGAGTGGAGGGGGGAGGTTTAGGGACGGGTGCACTTTAATGAAAGTATGCTCCAAAGGAATTGTACTGTTTCATTGCTGCAAGGCAGAAGGTAAAGTGAGTATCTCTGCCACTCTGAACCTCTCCTGCTGTAACTCAATGCTCCACTCCTGCACTGATTCATGATTTAAACTCTCATTTACTTTCTTGACAACCCAAACTGGTGACATTGTGGCTTTTGAGAAAGATGGGGATTGCTCCAGAGATTGATGGAAGTACAGGTCGGTGCAAACCAGGGTCATTACCTCCACTGCGCTGGAGATACACATCCCAGATGGACAGAAACACCACAGCTAACCTATGGTGTAGAAAATCATAGACACAAAAACCTGGAATAACTCAGCGGGACAGGCAGCATCTCCGGAGAGAAGGAATGGGTGACGTGACGGTTCGAGACCCTTGTTCAGACATGATGTATAAAATCATGAGAGGAATAGATCGGGTAGATGCACAGTCTCTTGCCCAGAGTAGAGGAATTGACAACCAGAGGACATGGATTTAAGGTGAAGGGGAAAAGATTTAATAGGAACCTGAGGAGTAACTTTGGGTGTATGGAACGAGCTGCCGGAGGAGGTAGTTGAGGCTGGGACTATTGTAATGTTTAAGAAATAGTTAGTCAGGTACATGGATAGGACAGGTTTGGAGGGATATGGGCCAAACGCAGGCAGGTGGGACCAGTGTAGATGGGACATGTTGGTCGGTGTTGGCACGTTGGGCCGAAGGGCCTGTTTCCACGCTGTAAGACTCCTTGTATCTTTGAGTCTACAAAGGCCAAATGTACTATAGCCTAAGCCTATAGCCTAACCCTTGTTGAAACACATTGAAAGGTTGTGAAGCAACCAGTTCCGGTTTAAAGTGGGGAAATTCAACCTGGATCAGTGGCCAAAGTCAGCGATTCCGCAGCAGGCTGGCCGTGTGTTTGTGTCCACTGCCTTCAATCAGCTTTGCAAGGTGCAAGGCTCTCTCATGCATCTCCCTCACACACACTGGGCAGAGGTGTACATGGATGGGACTGCAGTGATGTGATGAACGTGGGCATCGACCGCATCACCTGGGATGGGGCGTGTGTGTGACGGTGATGAATCAGAGGCTGTAAGTCTCGGCCACTGTAGGTGGAGGTGACCTCTCCTCACTGCCCCAGTTGGAGGGAAGGCATGGTCAGAATCACGCGTGCAAGTCACCGCAGGACTGGCACCCTAGGAAAGGGTGCAGACGTGGACCCGTGGAAAAGCCACATCCCCGACCTATCGCTCGTTTTCTTTAGTTTACATACAGCTCAGAAACCGCCCCTATGGCCCACCGAGTCCACGTCTACCAGCCATCCCCACACACTAGCACTATCCTGCGGGACTGATTAGTACAGGTGTCAGGGGTTATGGGGAGAAGGTTTCAGGTCAAGACCCTTCTTCAGAACCCCAGCCCTAATATTCGACCCGAAACGTCGCCCATTCCTTCTCTCCAGAGATGCTGCCTGACCCGCTGAGTTACTCCAGGATTTTGTATCTATCTTTGGTTTAAACCAGCATCTGCAGTTCCTTCCTACACAGTAGTTCAGCACTGCTCTCTGGTTGTGGTAGGATGGTTCAGTTGCCTGATAACAGCTGGGAAGAAACTGTCCCTGAATCTGGAAGTTGTGCGTTTTCGCACTTCTCATGTATTTGACAGTTCTCATGTTGTTTAGGAATCAAAGGCGACTAGAGAGGGGGACATGGTGATGGATGGTGTTTGATTCCAGACCTGGTCTCGACACTGAGACAGCAATTATTTTTGATGAGGGTTAACAGTAGCATCTCACCGGGGCAGTGTGGAGATGCTGCTTGCAAAGTCTCTTTCTTCTTCTGAGAGCCCCGGGCCACGTCCACACTGCATTGCAGAGGCCCCAGTCTTCAGAGAAATCAAGCTCTTCATCTGCCAGCTGGAACCATGCAGGGACATGGTGCCACCATGGTCAGAGCCTGGTGGAGCGTGTCAGGGACATGGTGCCTCACTGTTCCGAGCCTGGTGGAGCGTGTCAGGGCTGGTGGGGCCCAGGGTCACGGAGACGGGAGATGTACCACGTCATGGGCAAGGGTGTCAGACCACCGCACATCCTCCTTGATCACCCTGCTCCAGGGACCTCATTACAGCAGCAGTGTGGACATCACCAGGATTATCTTCACCTGCACAGTGGTGTGGGCACTGTGATGTGTATAGCTCTCAGTACAAGCTGATTTAATTTGATTTAATTCTCTCTCTCTCTCTCTCTCTCTCTCTCTCTCTCTCTCTCTCTCTCTCTCTCTCTCTCTCTCTCTCTCTCTCTCTCTCTCTCTCTCTCTCTCTCTCTCTCTCTCTCTCTCTCTCTCTCTCTCTCTCTCTCTCTCTCTATCTATCTCTCTCTCTCTCTCTCTCTGTCTCTCTCTGTCTCTCTCCCCCCTCTCCCCTTTCTCCCCTCTTCCTATCTAACCTATGTGTGCGTTTGTCGGCACTGGGCCTGTACTCGCTGGAGTTTAGAAGGATGAGGGGGGACCTCATTGGAACTTATTGAATAATGAGCGGCCTGGATAGAGTGGATGTGGAGAGGATGTTTCCACTAGTGGGAGAGTCTAGGATTAGAGGTCATATCCTCAGAATTAAAGGACGTACAGTACCTTTAGGAAGGATATGAGAAGGAATTTCTTTAATCAGAGGGTGGTGAATCTGTGGAATTCAGTGCCACATATGGCTGTGGAGGCCAAGTCAATGGATATTTTCCTTCTCTCCAGAAATGCTGCCTGCCCCGCTGAGTTACTCCAGTATTTTGTGTCTATCATTGACATTTGGGCAGTTACATGGACAGGAAGGGTTTAGGGGGTTTAGGGGGTTTTGGGGCAAACACAAACAATGGGACTGTGCCCTGTCGGCTTTGACATTTCCACCTGGGATAAAGGTTCTGACTGTCTACCCCCTCTACGTCTAAGATAACTATTCGCACTGACTTCACACCCTCTGCAAATGATCACCTTAACAGAAAACGGATTCTAGATCTGAAAATGTACAGCCAGAAATAACTGCTGATGTAAACATAACAGTCTTCATGTATAATCACTCTATCTGTTCTCCAGATCTCCTTCATCTGTGTTTGTACAAGAAAGCGTGGCCCTTCTGAAGTAGAAAGGTTAATAGCGTGTATGAAAAGACAGAGAGGTGCATCCTGTGCATTAAGCTGCATAAATCAAAGTGGCATCCATCTCTCGCGATAATGTGCTCTGGTGAAAATACGTAAACGCGCAGCAACTGTAATGTTAAACACCAAGTCTTTCACCAAACCTTTCACGGAGCTGAACAGTGGAGAGACAAGCGCTTTGCCCACCCTGTCCATGCCGACAATTCCTCAGTTCAGTTCAGTTTATTGTCACGCGTACCGAGGTACAGTGAAAAGCTTTTGTTGCGTGCTAACCAGTCAGCGGAAAGACAACACATGATTACAATCGAGCCGTCCACAGTGTACAGATACAGGTTAAGGGAATAACGTTTAGTGCAAGGTAAAGATGGCACCGTCCGATCAAGGATAGTCCGAGGGTCACCAATGAAGTAGATAATAATCAGGGGAGTGCTTCACTGGTACGTTCAGTCGTTCCAATGAGCTTCAGAGTAGGGCAGGGCGATCTGGGGCACTAACTGTTAGCTGACTGCTGGGCAGGCTAGAACTGTGGGCACAGGGTCAAGGTGAAAGGGGAGACGTTTCAAGGATTTCTGAGGGGTCAGTGTTTCACACAGAGGGTTGTGGGTATGGGGAACGAGCTGCCAGAGGTGGTAATGGAGGCACATGTAATTACTATGTTTAAAAGTTATTGTTTAGGTTTCAAAGATAAACTTTATTCAGAATAAGGACTGTGTTGTACTCAGTAGTGTTTACACTCATCCATAACCCACTCATGTGACCCTCTGGGGTGATATCGCATCCCTTGTTTAAGAGGTGGCCCCACCGGTCTCTGCCCCCCAATGTCCGGCAGCGGAAGGACCCCAGACCCACAAAGCCTTGGTGTTGGCTGCACCGAGCTTTAAGACTCATCTGGACAAGTATTGGAATGGGAATGGAGCAGAGAGATAAGGGCATTAGGCAGGCAAATGGAGCAAGTGTAGATGGATATAACGGTCGGTGTGGGCTGGACAAGTCCGAGGGTCTCCTGAACTACTATCTACCTCTTCGGGGACCCTCGGACTATCTTTGATCACATTTTACTGGCTTTACCTTGCTCTAAATGTCCTTCCCTTATCCTGTATCTGTACACTGTGCACGGCTCGATTGTAATCATGTCTTTCCGCTGACTGGTTAGCACGCAACGAAGGCTTTTCACTGTACCTCAGTACACGTGACAATAAACTAAGCTGAGGAATTGTTACTTTCCTGCCCGATTCTGTGACATGACATTTTAAATCGGATGGCTTTCTTTTTCAATTGGTGTTTGAGTGAAAGGTGCCAATATGACAAGGTGCACCACAGGGAATATATCAGCGCGGTTTAATTAATGGAAGGATTGTCTGCTGCAGTTGTCATCGTGCCACCGTGATTCCTAATCTGCCAGCACAGGTCCCAGCGATGATGGCTATTAATTACCGTCAGTCATCTCACGGCAACTGCTTCCCAGTGCTGGCTTTGTCTCAACGCCGCTCAATATCCACAAGCCCCTGCCAGCTAAGTTAATATCCATGCTAATATTTACAGCATTGAATTGGAAAAGCCACAACACTCATTTATGTAGAAGGCAAAATTCACTGGAGTCACAGAGTGATACAGCGTGGACACAGACCCTTCAGCGCAACTTGCCCACGCCGGCCAATATGTCCCATCTACTCTAGTCCCACCTGCCCACACCGGCCAACATGTCCCATCTAATCTAGACCCACCTGCCTGCATTTGGCCCATATCCCTCTAAACCTGTCCTGTCCATGTACCGGTCTGAATGGTTCTTAAACGCTGCCTCATCTACCTCCTCTGGCAGCTCGCTCCATACACCCACCACCCTCTGTGAAAACGTTACCCCTCAGGTTCCTATTAAATCTTTCTCTCCTCTCACCATAACGCTATGCGCTCTGGTCCTCGATTCCCCTGCTCTGGGCAAGAGACTGTGCGTCTACCCGATATATTCCTCTCATGCAAATAAATAAAACAATCGGCGATAAATTGGACAGCATCGTTCTTGATTAGAGAGGTCCATTAGACAGTGAGCAGTTTAGGAAAATACACCGTGACTCCCATCTGCATCTGCTTTAGAACTCGAGTGTTTAAATTACGTAACGAACACAAACATGTGAGCGTCAATTTGCTTATCCAATCCGCCTGAGAGCCACACATAATCCTTTTAATTTAAACAGATTAATGGAACACCAGAGCCAAGAATTTTCATGAGAATTTGGATGAAAACTCAGGGCGAAGACTATGTATCTCGACTTATTTGGCACTCAAAACATTAAGGTATTAAAAAAGCGAATTTGTTTAAGTCTTATTTGCTCTCACGACTACATCCGCAACAAATGTTTCTTGGCATCAGTGCATTTTATTAACAGTGCACACGGTGATAGAGTGATAAAGAAGGCTTGCCGTGTGCTTGCCTTCGTAGTTTGGGGCATTGCGTACAAGGGTCAGGAGATCATGATGCAGCTTTATAGAACTTTGGCCAGGTTGCATTTGGAGTGTTGCACGCATTTCTGGTCGCCCCCATTACAGGTGGGATGGGGAGGCTTTGGAGAGGTTTACCAGACGCTGCCTGGATTAGAGGGTTCCAGCTACAGGGAGAGGGTACAGAGGAGGTTCACCAGAACGCTGCCTGGATTAGAGGGTTCCAGCTACAGGGAGAGGTTGGAGAGGAGGTTTACCAGAACGATGCCTGGATTAGAGGGTTCCAGCCACAGGGAGAGAGTACAGAGGTTCACCAGAATGATGCCTGGATTAGAGGGTTTTACCTTCAAGGAGAGAACATAGATTGAACATGAAAAATAGCAGAGTACAGCACACGAACAGCCCTACACCCAACACTGTCCATGCCAAAGATGATGACAAGCTGGACAAACTTGGATTGTTTTCACTGGAATGCCGAAGGTTTAGTTTATTGTCACGTGTCCCGAGGTACAGTGAAAAGCTTTTGTTGCGTGTTAACCAGTCAGTGGAAAGACAATACATGATTACAATCGAGCCGTTCACAGTGTACAGATAAAGGATAAAGGAATAACGTTTAGTGCAAGGTAAAGCCAGTAAAGTCCGATCAAAGATAGTCCGAGAGACCGAGGTCCTGATCGACGTATATAGAATTATGAGAGGCATTAATAGGGTAGACAGTCAGAGCCTTTAGCCCAGGGTGGAAATGTCCAACTCTAGAGGGTGCAGCTTTAAGGTGAGAGGGGCAAAGTTTAAAGGAGATGTGTGGGGCAGGTTTATTACACAGAGGGGGGTGGGGGCCTGGAACGCTCTGCCAGGGGTGGGGGTGGAGGCAGATACGATAGTGGTGTTTAAGAGGCTTTTAGACAGGCACATGGATACGCAGGGAATGGAGGGACATGGATCACGTGCAGGCGGAGGGGATTAACTTGGCATGGTGTCCAGCACGGACATTGTGGGCTGAAGGGCCTGTTCCTGTACATGGACTGTTCTGTGTTCCATGTACTCTGATCAACAGCAGTGTTTTAAGAGGACATATTGTGATATAATTTTGTCGACAATAAACAAAGCAGAATTTTGAAGGATATCCATGTTCCCACTGCTTCGTGGCTGTGATCAGTGGTAGAGGTGAGCTACTGGTCAGCTTGCCCACCTTAGTGGTGGAGATGCATCAACAAGGAACACCTGTCCCCACACCTCCACCCTCACCTTCATGCAGGGTCTCCAGCTCTCCTTCCAGATGAGTCAGGTTTACATGCACCTCCTTTACTTTAGTTTACTGTAGTTTAGTTTAGCTTAGTGATACAGCACGGAAACAGGTCCTTCGTCCCACCGAGTCCACGCTGACCAGCGATCCCCGCACACTAACACTATCCTACACACACTGGGGACAATTTTTACATTTACCGAAGCCAATTAACCTACAAACCCGCACGTCTTTGGAGTGTGGGAGGAAACCGGAGCGCCCGGAGAAAACCCACGCAGGTCACGGGGAGAACGTACAAACTCCGTACAGACAGCACCCGTAGTCAAGATGGAACCCGGGTCTCTGGCGCTGTGAGGCAGCAGCTCTACCCGCTGCTCTCCAACTGCGGCCTCAGCCACATCTTATATAACTGCTTTCATTGGTGATTGAATCTGCCCTGTGTTGATGTGTGACCCATAGCAAGCCCTACACTGCAAGTGAATCGATACGATACGATATGATAGAACTTCATTTAACCCAGGATGGAAATTGATCTGCCAACAGTCATAAAATACAAGATACATGAAACTAAAGTGATGAGTGGAAAGGATTGGGGATGTGCAAAGATTGGGGGGGGAGTGGGTCAGTCTCAGTCTACCCCACGACAGAAGGGGGAGGAGTTGTACAGTTTGATAGCCACAGGGAAGAAGGATCTCCTGTGGCGTTCTGTGCTGCATCTCGGTGGGACCAGTCTGTTGCTGAAGGTGCTCCTCAGGTTGGCCAGTGTGTCACGGAGGGGGTGAGCTGTATTGTCCAGGATGCTCCGCAGTTTGAGGAGCATCCCCCCCCCCCCCCATGAATCCCACACCGCCCCCCAGGACAGAGCCAGCCCCCCTGATCAGCTTGTTGATCCTTTAAACAAAATGTGCAGGTGTGGCGGTGAAGCATTGGGGGCATTTAGGGGGGTATTTGTGTGGTGTTTGTGGGCACGTTCTCCTCTCCGTACCTATCCATGTGCCAGGGTGATGGGCTGCCCGATCACATTGATTGATCGCTGCCGGCTTGTAGCTGTGTCACCTCGACGGTCTTGCTGCGTGAACGATGTTGGCGTGGACAGAATAATAACCATCTCTTCAACACACGCTGCCCTGAGATTGGAGGAGACTGGTCCAGCTTCACAGCTGCGGCAAAAGTGCTGCAAATGCATTAACTCCCCACTCCCAATAAATCATCACTTGCAGAGTCAGCCAACTCACTGATCAATATCGGCCCTCTGCATTGTGTTCTTGCAACCTGACACTTTCTTAATTAAACTCTCAAAGTTGTCTTTCCTTTCTCTAGCAATCTCTCTCTCTGTCTTTACAACTGGCGTACACTTCCCCCACTTAATGTGTGTCCACTGCAGCACCTTCCGCAGAAAGAGGGCACATCACACTCCACCAACCCTGTACCATCACACTCCACAAACCCTGTACCATCACACTCCACAAACCCTGTACCATCACACTCCACAAACCCTGTACCATCACACTCCACAAACCCTGTACCATCACACTCCACAAACCCTGTACCATCACACTCCACAATGTCCCATCACACTCCACAAACCCTGTACCATCACACTCCACAAACCCTGTACCATCACACTCCACAATGTCCCATCACACTCCACAAACCCTGTACCATCACATTCCACAAACCCTGTACCATCACACTCCACAAACTCTGTACCATCACACTCCACAATGCCCCATCACTCTCCACAATCCCCCATCACTCTGTGTGATGGACTGGGCTACATCTACAATGGTGGGGAGTGTGGTCTGTGATGGACTGGGCTACACACACAACCCAAGTACACACTGTTCAGAAGCAGTTCCTCTGCACGCCTGCATTTCCAGTAAGTCAACAGGTTCCAGAACAGCAAGCCGCGCCTCACAGGAAGGGAAGGGACAGGGAAGGTAACATCCCGGCACAGGGACTTCCTCAGGACAAGCGTGCTGGCTTGGCTGAGACGGTCACTGACGCAGTGCCGGTGGAGGTGTGAGAGAACGCTGGCACGACCTGCATCCTGCAGCCAACACTATGACCTTCCTGCCTGCTTCATCTGCAAGCGGAATCGGTAGTAAGGCAGGCAAATGCAAGGCTAGCATTTATGTCAAGAGGACTAGAATATAAAACAGTGATGTAATGCTGAGGACAGACACAAAGTGCTGGAGTAACTCAGCGGGTCAGGCAGCATCTGTGGAGAACATGGATAGGTGACGTTTCACAGAGTGCTGGAGTAACTCAGCGGGTCAGGCAGCATCTCTGGAGAGAAGGAATGGGTGACGTTTCGGGTCGAGACCCTTCGTCAGATGTGATGTCGAGGCTCTTTTAGGCGCATGTGGAGTATTGTGAGCAGTATTGGGCCCTATACCTGAGGGTGTGCTGGCTCTGGAGAGGGTTCAGAGGAGGTTTAGAAGAATAATCCCAGGAATGAGTGGGTTAACGTATGATGAGCGTTTGTCGGCACTGGGCCTGTACTCGCTGGAGTTTAAGATGAGGGGGGACCTCATTGAAATGTATAGAATAGTGAAAGGCCTGGATAGAGTGGATGTGGAGAGGATGTTTCCACTAGTGGGAGAGTCTAGGACCAGAGGGCACAGCCTCAGGACATTCCTTTAGGAAGGAGATGTGGAGGAATTTCTTTAGTCAGAGGGCGTTAATCTGTGGGATTCTTTGCCACAGACGGCTGTGGAGGCCAAGTCAGTGGATATTTTTAAGGTGGAGATTGATAGATTCTTGATTAGTGCGGGTCTCAGAGGTTACGGGGAGAAGGCAGGAGAATGTGGTTGAGAGGGAGAGATAGATCAGTCATGATTGAAAGGCGCTGTAGACTCGATGGGCCGAATGGCCCAATTCTGCTCCTGGATCTTATGACCTCATGGTACAGGTCTGGAGATTCCTCCTTCCCCCCCCTCTTCCCCCCTCTTCCCCCCTCTTCCCCCCTCTTCCCCCCTCTTCCCCCCTCTTCCCCCCTCTTCCCCCTCTCCCCCTCTCCCCCTCTCCCCCCTCTCCCCCTCTCCCCCCCCTCCCCCCCTCCCCCCCTCCCACTCCTCTCCCCCCCTCCGCCCCTCCCCCCCTCCTCTCACAACACAAGAAGGTTTCATTCCATGTGCCGCCAGGGCTATTTATCACAGGCTCTGGTTTCACAGAGGATTATCTTTACATCAAAATTAAACCATCTGTGCTATTTAAATAACTTATTGCTGCAATTATACAGAGGCCTGGTGAGCCACATCTGGAAGTTGTGAAGTGGTCTGGTCCCTCGCAGCTATGGGCACGAGGAAGTGCTGACCACAGTGTGGCCTGGGCCTCAGGGTTAGTCACTCTGTGGAGACCTGAAGCAGATTGCATCTCTATCTCCACACGAACCATCACCCATTCCTTCTCTCCACGGATGCTGCCTGACCCACTGAGTTACTCCAGCACTCTGTGAAACGGCACCTATCCATGTTCTCCACAGATGCTGCCTGACCCACTGAGTTACTCCAGCACTCTGTGTCTGCCTCTACCCCTTTCAAGTGTATAAAAGCATGAGAGGAATAGATCGGGTAGATGCACAGTCTCTTGCCCAGAGTAGAGGAATCAAGAACCAGAGGAAATAGGTTCAAGGTGGAGGGGAAAAGATTTAATAGGAATCCGCATGGTAACATTTTTCACACAGAGGGTGGTGGGCGTACGGAACGAGCTGCCAGTGGAGGTAGTTGAGGCAGGAACTATCATACTATTTAAGAAACATTTAGGCAGGTTCATGGATAGGACAGGTTTGGAGGGATATAGGCCAAACGCAGGCAGGTGGGACTAGTGTGGATGGGACATGTTGGCTAGTGTGGGCAAGTTGGGCCGAGGGGCCTGTTTCCCCACAGTATCACTCTATGACTCTAGATGAAGCAGAGGTTCACATGTCCCTCCAACCTCATCTACTGTATCTGCTGTTCCAGGTGTGGACTATATATCGGCGAGACCAAGCGCAGGCTCGGCGATCATTTCGCTGAACACCTCCGCTCAGTCCGCCTCAACCAACCCGATCTCCCGGTTGGCAAACATTGCCCCTCCCATTCCCACACTGAACAGCACCTGATATTTCGCTTGGGCAGCTTACACCCCAGCGGTATGAACATTGACTTCTCTAACTTCAAGTAACCCTTGCATCCCCTCTCTCTCCATCCCTCCCCACCCTAGTTCTCCGACTAGTTTCACTCCCCTGTTCTGATCCATGTTAATCTCTCTCCCACAGTTTGCAATGAGAGCCAGCATGACAACAGTGTGACTGCCACTGTGAGGTTGAGTTGCCACCACTGTTCACCCAGTAGCCCGGATATCAAACTGGGTCTGGTCTGTGCCGACGCTAGCAGGGCTGATTTGTAGCTGACCTCTTGGTCTTTGGTCTTTGCTGGTGCCCTCCACACCAGGAGTGGATTAGGAAGCTCCAACCTGCCCTGACATGGACCCAATTCCATGCTCATTATTAACGTGCACAAGACTAGAAGAAATATAGTTTGATATGTGAAGATTCTGGGAACCTTACCCGTGTTTAACCCATTGCAGATGACGGTGGCCCGGTGGTGCAGCGGGTAGAGTTGCTGCCTCACAGTGCCAGAGACCCGGGTTCCATCCTGACTACGGGTGCAGTAATCATGAGGGGTAGACAGGGCAAACCAGGCTCTTAAACACTGCACAACACTTACCACAGCAACTTTGCACTTGCTTTTGGTTGCACTGTGCACTACGATTTTGCCTGGTTATTATGGTCTGGTTATTTAGTATTACTGATCATTATTGATTATATATAATTGATCACCATCTGTATATGTTTGGTAGTTATTGCATTACCAGCTCTGTAAAGCTGCAGGGTGAGAACTTCTTTGCTCTGTTACCGGTACAAATGACATATAAACTGTCTTGACACTGATTACTGGTGATAACCACATTGTATTAGCTGATACCATCTGAGCATTATCACGCTGCTGTCTGGAATCTTGCAGGCCAGTAATTAGCGGTGGCATTTCTGACGTTATGACAGTGACTGCAGAGGTACCAGATGTTGCTGCAATGCTGCAGGATTCAAGCACGCATGCAAACAAAGGAATTCGACGCAGGGCGGTAGAAACATAGAAACATAGAAAGATAGGTGCAGGAGTAGACCATTTGGCCCTTCGAGCCAGCACCGCCATTCAATATGATCATGGCTGATCATCTAAAATCAGTGCCCCGTTCCTGCTTTCTCCCCACATCCCTTGATTCCATTAGCCCCAAGAGATAAATCTAACGCTCTCTTGCCCAAAACCTGTTCCCTGCTGAATCAGGACACAAGCTGCAAAGAGCGCAGAGAGGATTTACGAGGATGTTGCCAGGATTAGAGGGTGTGAGCTACAGGGAGAGGTTGGGCAGGCTGGGACTCTACTCCTTGGAGCGCAGGAGGATGAGGGGTGATCTTATAGAGGTGTACAAAATCATGAGAGGAATAGATCGGGGAGATGCACAGTCTCTTGCCCAGAGTAGGGGAATCGAGGACCAGAGGACATGGGTTTAAGGTAAGGGGGGGGGGGAAATTTTATAGGAATCTGAGGGGTAACTTTTCCACACAGAGGGTGGTGGGTGTATGAAATGAGGTGCCGGAGGAGGTAGTTGAGGCAAGGACTATCGCAACGTTTAAGAAGCAATTGGACAGGTACATGGATAGGACGGGTTTAGAGGGATATGGGCCAAACGCAGGCAGGTGGGACGAGTGTAGATGGGACATGTTGGTCGGTGTGGGCAAGTTGGGCCGAAGGGCCTGTTTCCATGGTGTCTGACTCTATGACTCTCTGACAAAGAACTGCAGATACTGGTTTACCAAAAATAGACAGAGTGCTGGAGTAACTCAGTGGGTCAGGCAGCATCTATGGAGAACAAGGATAGGTGACGTTTCACAGAGTGCTGGAGTAACTCAGCATGTCAGGCAGCATCTGTGGAGAACGTGGATAGGTGACGTTTTGGGTCAGGACCTTCGTTCAGACTGATTGCCTGATTTATCCAGAAAGGCCTGGATATCCATGGGAGCAGTTCCTCTCATTGGAGACCCTTGGACTATCTTTTATCAGACTTTACTGGACTTTATCCTGTATCGGTACACCGTGGACGGTTTGATTATAATCATGTATTGTCTTTCTGCTGACTGTTAGCACGCAACAAAAAAACTTTTCACTGTACCTCGGTACACGTGACAATGAACTAAACTAAAACTAAACAGAACAGCATGGTGGCGCAGCGGGTAGAGCTGCTGCCTCACAGCGCCAGAGACCCGGGTTCCATCCTGACTACGGGTGCTGTCTGTACGTGAAATTAAAAGTGAAAACAAAAAGGAAAAGACAAGCGACTGTTGGCTGGCTGACCTGTGCACGGCGCCTTCACCGGAACAAACAAACAAACAAACAAACGGACACAGGCTTATCCCCTGGGCAGAGGATTCTAAACGAGGGTGCCCCCCCTCCCCCACACTGGTCCCCCTTTGTTCCCCCACCGTCCCTCACCGCGGTCCCCCCACGCCGGGACCCCATTGTCTTAGCAAATTTGCAGATGATACAAAGCTGGGTGGCAGTGTGCACTGTGAGGAAGATGCTATGAGGTTGCAGGGTGACTTGGACAGGTTGTGTGAGTGGGCGGATGCATGGCAGATGCAGTTTAATGTGGATAAGTGTGAGGTTATCCACTTTGGTGGTCAGAATAGGAAGGCAGATTATTATCTGAATGGTGTCGTTAGGAAAAGGGGACGTACAACGTGATCTGGGTGTCCTAGTGCATCATTCACTGAAAGGAAGCATGCAGGTACAGCAGGCAGTGAAGAAAGCCAATGGAATGTTGGCCTTCATAACAAGAGGAGTTGAGTATAGGAGCAAAGAGGTCCTTCTGCAGTTGTACAGGGCCCTAGTGAGACCGCACCTGGAGTACTGTGTGCAGTTTTGGTCTCCAAATTTGAGGAAGGATATTCTTGCTATTGAGGGCGTGCAGCGTGGGTTTACTAGGTTAATTCCCGGAATGGCGGGACTGTCATATGTTGAAAGACTGGAGCGACTAGGCTTGTATACACTGGAATTTAGAAGGATGAGAGGGGATCTTATCGAAACGTATAAGATTATTAAGGGGTTGGACACATTAGAGGCAGGAAACACGTTCCCAATGTTGGGGGAGTCCAGAACCAGGGGCCACAGTTTAAGAATAAGGGGTAGGCCATTTAGAACAGCGATGAGGAAAAACTTTTTCAGTCAGAGAGTTGTGAATCTGTGGAATTCTCTGCCTCAGAGGGCAGTGGAGGCCAATTCTCTGAATACATTCAAGAGAGAGCTAGATAGAGCTCTTAAGGATAGCGGAGTCAGGGGGTACGGGGAGAAGGCAGGAACGGGGTACTGATTGAGAATGATCAGCCATGATCACATTGAATGGCGGTGCTGGCTCGAAGGGCCGCATGGCCTCCTCCTGCACCTATTGTCTATTGTCTTCCCCTCCCCCTCACGCTCATCGACCGCTGATCCCAGGTCGATCGCGAGGCTCTCGACACCGCTGAGGCCCCACCCCCACCGAGGCCCCACCCCCACCCCACCGATGCCCCACCCCCTCCGATGCACCACCATCACCGAGGCCCCACCACCACCGAGACCCCCAACACCGAGGCCCCACCGCCACCGCATAGGCCCCCGACACCGAGACCCCCGACACCAAGGCCCCACCGCCACCGCCCCACCCCCACCACCGAGGCCCCACCACCGCCGAGGCTCCTCCACCAAGGCCCCACCGCCACCGAGGATCCACCACCGCCGAGGCTCCACCACCGAGGCCCCACCACCACCGAGGCCCCACCACCACCGAGGCCCCACCACCACTGCTGAGGATCCACCACCGCCGAGGCTCCACCACCGAGGCCCCACCACCACCGAGGCTCCACCACCACCGAGACCCCACCACCACCGAGGCCCCACCACCACCACCGAGGCTCCACCACCACCGAGGCTCCACCACCACCGAGGCCCCACCACCACCGAGGCTCCACCACCACCGAGGCCCCACCACCACCGAGGCTCCACCACCACCGAGGCTCCACCACCACCGAGGCTCCACCACCACCGAGGCCCCACCACCACCACCGAGGCTCCACCACCACCGAGGCTCCACCGCCGAGGCTCCTCCACCGAGGCCCCACCACCACCGAGGCTCCTCCACCGAGGCCCCACCACCACCGAGGCCCCACCACCGCCGAGGCTCCACCGCCGAGGCCCCACCACCACCGAGGCCCCACCACCGCCGAGGCCCCACCACCACCGAGGCCCCACCACCACCGAGGCCCCACCACCGCCGAGGCTCCACCGCCGAGGCCCCACCACCACCGAGGCCCCACCACCGCCGGGGCCCCACCACCACCGAGGCCCCACCACCACCGAGGCTCCACCGCCGCCGAGGCCCCACCACCACCGAGGCCCCACCACCGCCGATGCTCCACCACCGCCGAGGCCCCACCACCACCGAGGCCCCACCACCACCGAGGCCCCACCACCACCGAGGCTCCACCGCCGCCGAGGCCCCACCGCCACCGAGGCCCCACCACCACCGAGGCCCCACCACCACCGAGGCCCCACCACCACCACCGAGGCCCCACCACCACCGAGGTCCCACCAATGAGGCCCCACCACCACCGAGGCCCCACCACCGAGGCCCCACCACCACAGAGGCCCCACCACCACCGAGGCCCCACTACCACTGCTGAGGATCCACCAACGCCGAGGCTCCTCCACCAAGGCCCCACCGCCACCGAGGCTCCACCACCACCGAGGCTCCACTACCACCGAGGCCCCACCACCACCAAGGCTCCACCACCACCGAGGCCCCACCACCACCGAGGCCCCACCACCACCGAGGCCCCACCACCACCGAGGCCCCACCACCACCGAGGCCCCACCACCACCGAGGCCCCACCATCACTGCTGAGGATCCACCAACGCCGAGGCAGTCGAGGTTTAACCTGAAGCCACGCTGCCTCTCCGACAATGATTTCTACATTCCACCGCTGCCTGAGACACGTGACGCTGTCTGATGCTGTCCTTGAAACAAGTCGGTTTCAGTTATATTGGTCCCAGCCTCTGCTCCTGGAAGGAGCTGCAGACTCTAACTTTAGTGCTGTGGGGCAGAGTTGAGCGACTGTGGACAGGAATGCACGCAGTGAGTGCCAGCTGTAACTGTGAGGACAGTACTGAGCCCCACAGATACAACGCGCACATTGACACAGCAGCATGCTCACATCATGGCTACTGTTACAGCCCCTTGTCTATTGCAGTGTGCGTGCGTGAGCGTGTGTGTGTGCGTACATGAGTGTGTGCACGTGTGTTTATGTGCGTACGTGTGTGTGTGTGTGCGTCAGTGTGTGTGTGCGTGTGTGTGTGTACATGAGTGTGTGTGTGTGTACGTGAGTATGTGACACTGTGTGTGTGTGCATGTGCGTGTGTCATAAGGTCATAAGGAATAGGAGCAGAATTGGGCCATTCGGCCCATCAAGTCCACTCCACCATTCAATCATGCCTGATCCATCTCTCCCTCCTAACCCCATTCTCCTGCCTTCTCCCCACAGCCCCTGACACCCGCACTAATCAAGAATCTGTCTATCTCTGCCTTAAAAACACCCACGGACTTGTGGCCTCCACAGCCGTCTGTGGCAATGAATTCCACAGATTCACCATCCTCTGACTAAAGAAATTCCTCCTCATCTCCTTCCTAAAGGAATGTCCTTTAATTCTGAGGCTGTGCCCTTTGGTCCTAGACTCCCCCACTGGTGGAAACATCTCTCCACATCCACCCTATCCAGGCCTTTCACTATTCTGTACGCTTCAATGAGGTCCCCCTTTATTCTTCTCAACTCCAGCGAGTACAGGCCCAGTGCCGACAAATGCTCATTGTGTGTGACACTGTGTGTGTGGGAGAGGGGGTAGTTGAGGCAGAGACTATCACAACGTTTAAGAAACATTTAGACAAGTACATGGATAGGACAGGAACGGGGTATTGATTGTGGATGATCAGCCATGATCACAGTGAATGGCGGTGCTGGCTCAAAGCGCCGAATGGCCTCCTCGTGCACCTATTGTCTATTGTCTCTCGACAGGTTTAGAGGGAAATGGGCCAAACGCAGGCAGGTGGGATTAGTGTAGATGGGGCATATTGGTTGGTGTGGGCAGGTTAGGCTGAAGGAAGGGCCTGTTTCCGCACTGTGTGACTCTGTGACTCATGTCCAGGTGACAACACCACTACCTCCCTGTAGAGCGATGACCGGAACTCCTCTCCAAGGTCGGCCCGCCATTTCCCCGGAGTTAACGAGATTCTCAGAACCATTTCCCGTTTCCTTGACGTTTGAAGGTCAATGGTGGGACTCTGGGAATTCCATGTCCCACAGTGTCATCAATACAAGTGCCAGTAAATGCAAACCACTCAACACACACACACAGTTATTCTGCCGACGAGCCGGGAAGGGAACGTGTTGGACTTGCTCAGTTGAGCCCTGCTTGATCATTTGTCAGTTCCAGTCATTAGTTTACAGGAAGATGATTTGGCTGGGATCCAGCAGAGAGCCCTGCAGTTGCCAGAACAGGGCGCCAACTCAGGACGACTGCTCTCCCCCTGTCCAACCTTGGAGCTGTTTCAATAATTTTCCACCTTGTAATCTCAGCCTCATTAGAAACAGCACTGGTGTCGACATGAAGGATCGAGGGCTTCCAGCTTTTAGTGGCATGAAAACGCACACCTCCAGATTCAGGGACAGTTTCTTCCCAGCTGTTATCAGCAAATAAGACCATAAGGCCATAAGGAATAGGAGCAAAATCAGGCCATTCGGCCCATCAAGTCTACTCTGCCATTCAATCATGGCTGATCTATCTCTCCCTCCCAACCCCATTCTCCTGCCTTCTCCCTATAACCCCGACACCCGTACTAATCAAGAATCTGTCTATCTCTGCCTTAAAATATCCACTGACTTGGCCTCCACAGCCTTCTATGACTGTGAACCATCGTACCACAACCAGAGAGCAGTGCTGAACTACTATCCACCTCATTGGTGATCCTCGGACTATCTTTGACGGGACTTTACTGGCTTTACCTTGCACTAAACGTTATTGCCTTATCATGTATCTGCACACTGTGGACGGCTCGATTGTAATCGTGGGGGAGATTTGTGACAAGGAATGCAAGCAAACAATTTCACTGTGACTTGTCCACATCTGACAATAAAGTTTTCATTCATGCATTCATTCATTCATTGTCTTTCCGCTGGCTGGTTAGCGCGCAACAAAAGCTTTTCACTGTACCTCGGCACACATGACAACAAACTAAACTCAGACTCAAGAGGAAGGTCAGAGAGGTGCAGGTGTTTCAGTGCCCTGAGACTCTGCAGGTGGGCACGTCAGAGCGGGGGTGCAAGCTGATCGAAATGTGGGCTGGATCAACACTGTGCCTTCCCATGTCATAGTCAAAGCTACGCTACATTCTGCCAGATGGCTCTGCCTATAATTAGATTGTCATATGCACTCTCTCCACATTAAAAGTGGATTAAAAATCATACTGGGAGGGGAAATGAAATATGGTGACAACTCATTCACCCCCCTCCAGCGTGCTGTGACCTTGGGCTACATACTTACACTTGCAATATCTTCCAATTCCTGAACCTTTCCCTCGCCTTGTGTACATTAAATTACAAACACATTCATATTACTGCTGTTTCATGGGAGAATTCTTTGCACGATATGTTGTATCTGTAAACAGATGCTTCAGAAATAACAGACTGGAAATTAATTTGTGTCTCAGTTCTCTGCTCGGCGCTCTCCACATATTAATGTGACACTGCAGCTCCAAAGCCATCTTTCCATTCACCGAGGCCGAGATAGACAAGTTCTCCATGAGTACGGGTGTCAGGGGTGATGGGGAGAAGGCAGGAGAATGGGGTTAGGAGGGAGAGATAGATCAGCCATGATTGAATGATGGAGTAGACTTGATGGGCTGATTCTCCTCCCTGAACCTATGAACATGACCAAGGAGATAGTTATTGACCACAAACCTGTCTTCATCAACGGGACGGTGGTGGAGAGAGTCAACATGTTTAGTTTACATTTACAGCATGGAAGCAGGCCCTTCGGCCCTGTGTTTCCATGCTGACCAGCGATCACCCACACACTAGTTCAATCCAACACACTTGGGATAATTTACAGAAGCCAATTAACGTACAAACCTGCACGTCTTTGGAGCGTGGGAGGAAACCAGAGCACCCGGAGAAACCCACGCAGGTCACGGGGAGAACGTACAAACTCCGTACAGACAGCACCTGTGGTCAGGATGGAACCCGGGTCTCTGGCGTTGTGAGGCAGCAGCTCTACCTGCTGCACCACCGTGACCGCACTTGGGATGTTCCTGGATGTGAACATCTCTGATTGGTGGCATCACGGCCTGGTTTGGCAACCTGAACACCCAGGAATGAAGGGATTCACAGAGAGGTGGACACGTCCTGGTCCATCACGGGTACTGATCTCCCGGTGGCCGAGCACTTCAACTCCCCCTCCCACTCCCAGTCTGACCTTTCTGTCATGGGCCTCCTCCAGTGCCTTAGTGAGGCCCACCGGAAATTGGAGGAACAGCACCTCATATTTCGCTTGGGAAGCTTGCAGCCCAATGGTATGAACATTGACTTCTCCAACTTTAGATAGTTCCTCTGTCCCTCTCTTCCCCTCCTCCTTCCCAGTTCTCCCTCTATCTTCCTGTCTCCACCTATATCCTTCCTTTGTCCTGGCCCCCTGACATCAGTCTGAAGAAGGGTCTCGACCCGATACATCACCCATTCCTTCTCTCCTGAGATGCTGCCTGACCTGCTGAGTTACTCCAGCATTTTGTGAATAAATCCCCACCATGGAAGATCCATCACACACTGACCTCCCCACCATGGAAGATCCATCACACACTGACCTCCCCACCATGGAAGGGATCAATAAGAAGCACTCCAATTATAACTTTAAAAAGACATTTGGACAGGTACGGCAGGGTGGCAAGGTGGTGCAGCGGGTAGAGCTGCTGCTTCACAGCGCCAGAGACCCTAGTTCCATCCTGACTATGGGTGCTGTCTGTACGGAGTTTGCACGTTCTCCCCGTGACCTGTGTGGGTTTTCTCCAGGTGCTCCGGTTTCCTCCCACACTCCAAAGACGTGCAGGTGTGCAGGTTAATCGGCATGTTGAGGTTGTAAATGGTCGCTTGTGTGTTGGTGTAGGATGGTGTTAGTGTGCGGGGCGATCACTGGTCAGCGAGGATTCATTGGGCTGAATGTCCTATTTCTGCACCGTATCTGTAAGGTGCGTGGAGAGGAGAGGTTTAGAGAGCTGCAGTATGGGCCAAATGCAGGTGACAGGGGCTAGCACAGGGTGCCAGGTTGGTCGGCATGGACAGGGTGGGCTGAAGGGCCTGTGTCGGTGCAGTATAGATCTGTGACAATGAGCTGCAGGTTCGATCAAAGTTAATTGCATTTTGCCATCAATTTAATCCTGCAGCAAGTACATTTGCTCTACAATTGAATTCCCGGGCCATTATGTTTCATTAACTATTTTATTAACCGTATTGATTTTTACAGCTTTCAGAATAAAGCGCTTTTCCCGTCTGCAATGAAACCTTTGTGGTGGGCGATGGGACCAGCCTCCCATTCTGAGACCTTCCCACCAGCCTGCCCTTGAGCTGAGCAACAACATCTAACATGAGGTCACCTCCTCCCAGAGCAGCCCACCTCACCCCACCTCAAAGACCACCAGTATTAGTTTAGTTTAGAGGTGGAGTCATAGAGAGGTACAGCTTGGAAACAGGCCCTTTGTCCCAACTTGCCCACACCGACCAACATGTCCCTTCTACACAAGTCCCACCTGCCCACATTTGGTCCATATCCCTGTAAACCTGTCCTATCTATGTACCTGTCTAATTGTTTCTTAAAATAGTCCCAGCCTCAACTACCTCCTCTGGCAGCTCGTTCCATACACCCACAACCCTTTGTGTGGAAAAAGTTACCCCTCAAGTTCCTATTAAATCTTTCCCCTTCACCATAAACCTATGTCCTCTGGTCCTCAATTCCCCTACTCTGGGCAAGAGACTCTGTGCATCTACCAATCTATTCCTCTCATGATTTTATTCCTCAATGAGATCACCCCTCATCCTCCTGCGCTCCAAGGAATAGAGACCCAGCCTCTCCCTGTAGCTCACACCCTCTAGTCTTGGCAACATCCTCACAAATCTTCTCTGTACCCTTTTCCAACTTGACAACATCTTTCCTATAACACGGTGCCCAGAATTGAGCACAATACTCTAAATGCGGGCTCGCTAACGTCTTATATAACTGCGTGCTGGACTGGGCTTGTGGTATCTGAATCCAATTCCACTTCTGGAAACAAACCTGCCGACCAGCTGGTCTTTGTGCTCGCCTTTGCAAATGACCGCAGGCTGAATATAAAACTAAGCACCAGAGCAGTAAAACATGCATGTGGGTCCCAGCCACGCAAGGGCAGGTCAGGGAAGGCTGCTTTTCCAGCATCTGCACTGCCTGAGGAATTACACTAGCCATCATTTCTTGATTAGTGCGGGTGTCAGGGGTTATGGGGAGAAGGCAGGAGAATGGGGTTAGGAGGGAGAGATAGATCAGCCATGATTGAATGGCGGAGGAGACTCGATGAGCCGAATGGCATAATTCTACTCCTATTGCTAATGACCTTATGATCATCTCCTGTGAGAAGATATCCAAAGCCTTGTTCTAATTCATCGTTGATAGTTGTGGAGACTGTGTTTAGTTTCATCTTTCATTTAGTTTAGAGATACAGCACAGAAACAGGTCCTTCGGCCCACCGATTACCAATCAGCACGTACACTAGACACACAAGCGACAAATTACAATCTTTACCAAAACCAATTCAGGGGCCTACTCTGGTTCTGAAAAAGCCACTGCTCAGTTTCAGTTAGAAATGTAACATGAAAACAGGCCCTTGGCCCCACTGAGTCCACGCCGACCATCAATCACCTTGTACACTACACTTCCATGATATCCCACTTTGTCATCCACTTTGGACTTACCCAGAGTGGAACATTGACATGTCCAGCACACAGTTGTTCCCCAGCTGGGACAGTGATGGTGTGGGAGAGAGCTCGTGTGGACATTGATGGCACCAGCATTGAGACTATCCCTCCCCCACCCAAGTCGCACCAGCTTCTTGTTTTCACCAAACAAACTGCTAACAACGGCCCGTTTCCTTTATCATCGTTACTTTTTTGCATCTTTCATTCATTGTTCCTTATCTCTCCACATCCCCATCGAAATCTCTCCTTTCTCTTATCCCTAACCAGTCTAAAGAAGCGTCTTGACCCGAAAAGGGAAACCAATTCCTTCTCTCCACAGATGCTGCCTGACCCGCTGAGTTACTCCAGCACTCTGTGAAACATCACCTATCCATGTTCTCCACAGATGCTGCCTGACCCGCTGAGTTACTCCAGCACTCTGTGAAACGTCACCTATCCATGTTCTCCAGAGATGCTGCCTGACCCGCTGAGTTACTCCAGTCTGTGGCTGGCTTTGGGACAAGTGCGTTGTTGGATCAGATGTGCCGTATGTTTTAAAGCACTGCACTCATTCACAACAAATGCAATGCGATACGATTGAACTTTATTGATCCCAGGAGGGTAATTGGCTATCTCTGCCTATTACATTTTTATAAACCTCTGGTCACCCGTCAGTCTCCTTCACTGCCTGTCCTCTCTCTCCATGAACCTGAAGTCTTCTAATCTGGGCCCCACAGGTCACAGACTGCCCCTGAGAGACCATCTTTCCAGCAATACCCTCTGCCTCCGAACATCAAGTCAATTCTGGATCCAAGTAGCCAGCTCACCCTGGATCACGTACGCCTTCACCCCCTGGATCAGCCGAGCATGCACAACCTTGTCAAATGTCTAGTTAAACTGTCCAGTTTAGTTTAGTTTAAAGATGCAGCGCGGAAACAGGCCCTTCAGCCCGCTGAGTCCACGCCGACCAGTGATCCCCGCACACTAACACTATCCTACACACACCAGGGACAATTTACAATTTTACTGAAGCCAAATAACCTACAAACCCGCACGTCTTTAGGGTGTGGGAGGAAACCGGAGCACCCGGAGAAAACCCACGCAAGTCACGGGGAGAACGTACAAACTCCGTACAGACAGCACCCGTAGTCAGGATGGAACCCGGGTCTCTGGCGCTGTGAGGCAGCAGCTCTACCCGCTGCACCTCCGTGCTGGCCCACGGTAGAACATTGTCCAACACTTGGCTTGTTATCACAGCTCTGTTCCTCAGTCTTCACATTTCTCTCATCTTCTCCCCTCGTAATGGCAGTGGCTTCCACTAGCTGTTTAGATCGGTCCCATCAGGACTGAGATGTGGAAAAACTTCTTCACCCAGAGAGTTGTGAATCTGTGGAATTCTCTGCCACAGAAGGCAGTGGAGGCCAATTCACTGGATGTTTTCAAGAGAGAGTTAGATTTAGCTCTTTGGGCTAACGGAATCAAGGGATATGGGGAGAAAGCAGGAATGGGGTACTGATTGTGGATGATCAGCAATGATCATATGGAATGGCGGTGCTGGCTCAAAGGGCTGAATGGCCTCGTCCTGCACCTATTTTTCTATGTTTTTATGGTTCTATCATCAGCAATTTAGGTTATTGCCAGATTTCACTGACATCTCACTGGGGGCAATGTTTTAATCAGCATCTGGCCTCTGTACAACATCGTATCCTTTGTACTCAGTGCAGGAACCTGTTAATTGATGAGTTGTTTCAAAGGGAATGTTTCCACATCCATGACATTCACACATGGAGGAAGTATCATTGGCCCATCGCGGTTGATTCCAAATTATAACGTTTTGCGTAATTGAGATTACGATTGCAGTCATTTCTGACCAGCTGATCTCAGACCATGGAATCTGCATTGGGACCTATCTCAGGTCAGTTTACAACACAGGCAGCAGGCTCATGCACGTCTCAACATAGAACAGGACAGTACAGGATCAGGCCATTCGGCCCACACTGTCCATGCCCAACATGACGCCAAGTTAAAATAATCTGCTCTGCATATGATCAATATCCTCCCAATCCCTGCACATCCATGTGCCTCAAAAAATAGACACAGAGTGTTGGAGTAACTCAGCAGGTCAGGCAGCATCTCTGGAGAACATGGATAGGTGACGTTTAGGGTCGGGACCCTTCTTTACGCTTCAAAGCATTTCACTCAACCTCAGTACTGACCCCTCCTCCCCCCCCCCCAATCTTTGCACAGCCCCCAAGCCTTTCCACTCATCACTTTCATTTCATGAGTCGTGTATTTTATGTTTCATGTATCTTGTGTTTAATAACTGTTGGCAGATCAATTTCCCTCCTGGGATAAATGAAGTTCTATCGTATCTTATTGTAAATAAACGAAACTAAACTAGAGATGCTGCCTGACCCGCTGAGTTCATCCCGCTCAACATGTCTTTCTTTTGGAAACAAGCATCTGCAGTTCCCTATTTAAAGTCTCTTAAACACCACTATCGTATCTGCCTCCACCCCCATCCCTGGCAGCGTGTTCCAGGCCCCCACCCCCCTCTGTAATAAACCTGCCCCACACATCTCCTTTAAACTTTGCCCCTCTCACCTTAAAGCTGTGCCCTCTAGAGTTGGACATTTCCACCCTGGGCTAAAGGTTCTGACTGTCTACCCTATCTATATGTCATCATTGTATAAATCTCCATCAGGTCTTGCATCAACATCTAACAATCCAAGTCTCTCCGACCTGTGGCTGCACTTGTCCTCAGTCCACCGACGCGATGGCTCATCCGGTGAGAGACTCCGGCACGTTTGGTATCGACCAGAGGACACAGGTTTAAGGTGAGAGGGTAAAGATTTAATAGGAACCTGAGGGGTAACGTTCTCACACAGAGGGTGATGGGTGTATGGAACGAGCTGCCGGAGGAGGTAGTTGAGGCTGGGACTATCGCAACGTTTAAGAAACATTCAGACAGGTACATGGATAGAACAGGTTTGGACGGATATGGGCCAAACACAGGTAGGTGGGACTGGTGTAGATGGGGCATGTTGGCCGGTGTGGGCAAGTTGGGCTGAAGGACCTGGTTCCACGCTGTATCACTCTGTCACTAGTGTAGATGGGACATGTTGGTCAGTGTGGGTGAGTTGGGTGAAGGGCCTGTTTCCACACTGTGTCACTCTATGACTGTGGTCAAAATAACCTTTCCTGAGTGAGATCACACAGGCGTTTCACCTTTGCCAAAATGTACAAACAAGAAATACTGTTTGTAAAATGGCGTTTGCAGCATATCTGTAACAGTAACATGGAAACATAGAAAAATAGGTGCAGGAGGAGGCCATTCGGCCCTTCGAGCCAGCACCACCATTCAATATGATCATGGCTGATCATCTAAAATCAGTACCCCCGTTCCTGCTTTCTCCCCATATCCCTTGATTCCGTTAGCTCTAAGAGCTAAATCTAACCGGTGGTGATAGCCTGTTTTTATTAAACTTATAGTGCTCTAGAGTGTTATGATTATTTCTTGGAAAACTAACCTGATTTCCTGTTGTTTTATTGGGTGTGCAGTGTTTTAAATAGCAGGGCATTAAAAATATAAAGTGCTGGAGTACCTCAGCGGGTCAGACAGCATTGTAGGATGGAATGGACTTGCTTGTTTTGGGTTGAGACCCTTCCTCAGAATGGACACTAAACAGACTGTAGGTCATGGGCAGCACGGTGGCGCAGCGGTAGAGTTGCTGCCTCACAGCACCAGTGGCCCAGTGGCCCAGTGGCCCAGTGGCCCAGTGGCCCAGTGGCCCAGTGGCCCAGTGGCCCAGTGGCCCAGTGGCCCAGTGGCCCAGTGGCCCAGGTTCAATGCTGTCTCTACGGAGTTTGTACGTTCCCCCCTTTGACCGCGTGGGCATTCTCTGGAATCTCCGGTTTCCTCCCACATCCCAAAGACGTACAGGTTTGTCATAATCTATCTCTCCTATCTATCTCCATTCTCCTGCCTTCTCCCCATAACCCCTGACACCCGTACTAATCAAGAATCTATCTATCTCTGCTTTAAAAATACCCACTGACCTGGTCTCCACAGCCGTCTGTGGCAAAGAATTCCAGTTTGTGGGTTAATTTGCTTTGGTAAAAATTGTAAATTGTCCCTAGTGTGCATAGGATAGCGTTAGTGTGCGGGGATCGCTGGTCGGCGCAGACTCAGTGGGCCGAAGGGCCTGTTTTAGCACTGTATCTCTAACATCTAAAGTCTAAAATAAACAGAGTTAGGAAGCCAAAGACATATTCCCAAGTTCATGGGAGGAGATTCTATTCTGACTTCCAAGGTAGACGGTGGAGAATGGCCGAGTGTGGGCCCATGGTAGACAGTGGAGGTGAATGGCTGAGTGTGGGCCCATGGTAGAGAGTGGAGGTGAATGGCCGAGTGTGGGCCCATGGTAGACAGTGGAGAATGGCCGAGTGTGGGCCCATGGTAGACAGTGGACAATGGCCAAGTGTGGGCCCATGGTAGACAGTGGAGAATGGTCAAGTGTGGCCCCACAGTAGACAGTGGAGAATGGCCGAGTGTGGGCCCGCAGTAGACAGTGGAGAATGGCAGAGTGTGGGCCCATGGTAGACAGTGGAGAATGGCCGAGTGTGGGCCCATGGTAGACAGTGGACAATGGCCATGTGTGGGCCCATGGTAGACAGTGGACAATGGCCAAGTGTGGCCCCACAGTAAACAGTGGAGAATGGCCGAGTGTGGGCCCGCAGTAGACAGTGGAGAATGGCCGAGTGTGGGCCCATGGTAGACAGTGGAGAATGGCCGAGTGTGGGCCCATGGTAGACAGTGGACAATGGCCAAGTGTGGGCCCATGGTAGACAGTGGACAATGGCCATGTGTGGGCCCATGGTAGACAGTGGACAATGGCCAAGTGTGGGCCCATGGTAGACAGTGGAGAATGGCCGAGTGTGGGCCCATGGTAGACAGTGGACAATGGCCGAGTGTGGGCCCATGGTAGACAGTGGAGAATGGCCGAGTGTGGGCCCATGGTAGACAGTGGACAATGGCCGAATGTGGGCCCATGGTAGACAGTGGAGGTGAATGGCCGGGTGTGGGCCCATGGTAGACAGTGGAGGTGAATGGCCGAGTGTGGGCCCATGGTAGACAGTGGAGAATGGCTGAGTGTGGGCCCATGGTAGACAGTGGAGGTGAATGGCCGGGTGTGGGCCCATGGTAGACAGTGGACAATGGCCGGGTGTGGGCCCATGGTAGACAGTGGACAATGGCCGAGTGTGGCTCCACAGTACAGTGGAGAATGGTCGTGTGGGCCCGCAGTAGACAGTGGAGGTGAATGGCCGAGTGTGGCTCCACAGTACAGTGGAGAATGGTCAAGTGTGGCCCCACAGTAGACAGTGGACAATGGCCGAGTGTGGCCCCACCCACAGTAGACAGTGGGGAATGATCAATTGTGGCCCCACAGCGGCCCCCGAACAAAAACAGTGCAGGAACGTGAAAGTACAAGAAATTGTTGAAAAGACTGGCGATAATAAAATGATCATCATTAAAGAGGCCAGGTTGCAGAAAGGCAGACTGTACATCCCGGGCCTTGGGTTGATCTTAAATACCTCTGGTAATCTGGCATTTTTCAAAGAACCTTGAAATATTTTAGAAATTAATAAAACATGTCCTAAAGAATTGCAAAACTGCATTTCCATAAAAATCCCTTTGGGTTCGAGGAATTAATTAAACACATTGTTGCTGACACTCAAACACTCCTGGTCAGAACGATGTTCTTTCAAACCTGATTTTCACCGTTAATAGCTGGAGATGATAGATGAGCCAGTTATGGCACAGTTCCCATTAACTAACGAGCTAGTTACTGTGCAGTTTTTATTAACTAATGAGCTAGTTACTGTGAAGATCCCATTAACTAACCAACTAGTTACTGCATAGTACCCATTAACTAACCCACTAGTTAGTGCATAGTTCCCATTAACTAACCCACTAGTTACTGAGCAGTTGGCATTAACTAACCAACTAGTTACTGCATAGTACCCATTAACTAACCCACTAGTTACCGTGCAGCTCCAATTAACTAACCAACTAGTTACTGCTTAGTTTCAATTAACTTAACCGCTAGTTACTGCACATTTCATGTTAATTAATGAGCTAACAACTGCATAGTTCCTGTTAACTAATGTGCTAGTTCCTGTTAACTAATGTGCTAGTTACTGCCCAGTTCCTGTTAACTAATCAACTAGTTACTGTTTTTCCCATTTACTAATAAGCTGACCACTGCAGAGTTCCTGGTAACTAATTAAACATTACAGAACAGCTTTGCTTTCTCAGTCACTGGGCACAGGTTGAATGTGAGAGGAGGTAGTTTAAAGAAGATCTGAAGGTGGTACGGTGGTGCAGCAGATAGAGCTGCTGCCTCACAGCGCCGGAGACCCGGGTTCCATCCCGACTACGGGTGCTGTCTGTATGGAGTTTGCACGTTCTCCCCATGACCTGCGTGGGTTTTCTCCGGGTGCTCCGGTTTCCTCCACATCCCAAAGACGTGCAGGTTTGAAGGTTAATTGACCCTCTGTAAATTGCCCCCTCGTGTGTAGGGAGTGGATGAGAAAGTGGAATAACATAGAACGAGTGTGAGCGGGTGACCGATGGTCAGCATGGACTCAGTGGGCTGAAGGGCCTGTTTCCGTGCTGCATCTGTAAGATTAAATACTGAGAGGTAGTGTTTTCACACGGTAGGAAGGTGGTGTCTAGAATGAGCAGCCAGAGAAAACTGTGGAGGAGTAAACAAGAACAACATCTCAGAGGTCTATAGAAGGGTCTCAAGCAGCATCTCTGGAGAGAAGGAATGGGTAACTGTTTGGGGTCAAGTCTGCAGAAAGGTCTTGACCAGAAACGTCACCTATCCATGTTCTCCACAGATGCTGCCTGACCAGCTGAGTTACTCCAGCACTGTGTCTATTCCCTGTGTCAGAGTTTGTTTGAAACCACTCTTCATCGGTGCCTTGGAACATATCAGTCCGTGAAGACCACGATGTAAACACAGCTTGTTACCAGATTAGTTTATCCGCAATTTGCAAAATAACAGATGGACAAACTAAACGAGTTGCAACGTGTATGGAATATCCCCCCCAGTGTTGTAGTGTTGGACTGTAGAGTAAATACCGTCAAACTCACAGAACTCTCTACACTGTACACCCGCGGCACCTGGCATTCACCCACTCACGCACTGCCAAATGTCAGTGTAATCAGAAGACAGGCACAGAGTGCTGGAGTAACTCAGCAGGTCAGGCAGCATCTGTGGAGAACATGGATAAGTGACGTTTCACAGAGTGCTGGACAATGATGAGGCCACATTTAGAGTATTGTGTTCAGTTCTGGGCACCAAGTTATAGGAAAGATGTTTTTAAGCTGGAAAGGGTTGAGTGAAGATTTACGAGGACGTTGCCAGGACTAGAGGGTCTGAACTATAGGGAGAGGTTGAGAAGGCTGGGACCCAGGAGCGCAGGAGGATGAGGGGTGATCATCTACTGTAGAGGTGTATAAAATCATGAGAGGATTAGATCAGGTCAATGCACAGAGTCTCTTGCCCAGAGTAGGGGAATCGAGGACCAGTGGACGTAGGTTTAAAGTGAAGGGGGGAAATTTAATAGTAATCTGAGGTAGAACCATTTTACACAGAGGGTGGTGGGTGTATGGAACAAGCTGCCAGAGGAGGTAGTTGAGGCAAGGACTATCGCAACGTTTAAGAAACATTTAGACAGGTACATGGATAGGACAGGTTTGGAGAGATATGGGCCAAACACAGGCAGGTGGGACTAGTGTAGATGGGGCATGTGGGCAAGTTGAGCTGAAGGGCCTGTTTGAGAGTGTATGAGAGAATGGGATTGATTAGTCTTGCTCTACAAGGGGCTAGCACAGTTGTTTGGGGCTGATTGGACTCTGCTTTAATATCTAATTCACCTTTATCCAGTTCCAGCATCAGTGAGGATATTTGACCGCAGTCACTGTCTGCATCATTCTCCAGAGGCTCCTGTTTGACTCTGTATTTGATCTGCAATAAATGCAATTAGCTGCACAGAGACTTGGCGTCTCCCTAATGACTGCCGTTTACTGCAGCCCTCACCCTCCTGTACACTGACACCACAGAGAGCCCTCACCCTCCTGTACACTGACACCACAGAGAGCCCTCGCCCTCCTGTACACTGACACCACAGAGAGCCCTCACTCTCCTGTACACAGACACCACAGAGAGCCCTCACTCTCCTGTACACTGACACCACACAGAGCCCTCACTCTCCTGTACACTGACACCACAGAGAGCCCTCCTGTACACTGACACCACAGAGAGCCCTCACTCTCCTGTACACTGACACCACAGAGAGCCCTCACTCTCCTGTACACTGACACCACAGAGAGCCCTCACTCTCCTGTACACTGACACCACAGAGAGCCCTCACTCTCCTGTACACTGACACCACACAGAGCCCTCACTCTCCTGTACACTGACACCACAGAGAGCCCTCACCCTCCTGTACACTGACACCACAGAGAGCCCTCACCCTCCTGTACACTGACACCACAGAGAGCCCTCACCCTCCTGTACACTGACATCACAGAGAGCCCTCACTCTCCTGTACACTGACATCACAGAGAGCCCTCACTCTCCTGTACACTGACATCACAGAGAGCCCTCACTCTCCTGTACACTGACACCACAGAGAGCCCTCACCCTCCTGTACACAGACACCACAGAGAGCCCTCACCCTCCTGTACACTGACACCACACAGAGCCCTCACCCTCCTGTACACTGACACCACAGAGACGTCCCAGAAACATTAACAGACTACCCTGGCTCTCTCTGCAAAATCCCAGCACGTATTCAGGACTGGTCCGTGCACAGGGACTGCTGGCCCACAGGGTCTCTGATTATATTGTCCACTAATGGATAATCGTTTCCACAGAATCCAAACCCAACACTCATCAGTCAGAGGGGAGAGGGGCATTTTGGAGGCGGCGTGGTGGTGCAGCGGGTAGAGCTGCTGCCTCACTGCGCCAGAGACCCAGGTACCATCCTGACTAGGGGTGCTGTCAGTACAGAGAGAGAGGGGGGGGGTGGGAAGAGAGAGGGAAGATAGACATAAAATGCTGGAGTAACTCAGCGGGTCAGGCAGCATCTGTGGAGAACATGGATCGGTGACGTTTCACAGAGTGCTGGAGTAACTCAGTGGGTCAGGCAGCATCTGTGGAGAACATGGATAGGTGACGTTTCACAGAGTGCTGGAGTAACTCAGTGGGTCAGGCAGCATCTGTGGAGAACATGGATAGGTGACGTTTCACAGAGTGCTGGAGTAACTCAGTGGGTCAGGCAGCATCTCTGGAGAGAAGGAATGGGTGACGATTTGGGTGGAGACTTCTCTGTCGAGCTGTTTGTGGGAAGCTGGAGTAACGAAGAGTGTTTCCCGTTAACGCTTCAGCCTCACACAGTTCTGCTGCTTTGAGTGATGTTTCCCTGAAATATTAATCTCATATAAAATGTGATCCCACACATCTTGACTACAAGCCTGGAAACACAGCGCTCCCTAAAACACAAAACACAGCGCTCCCTAAAACACAAAACACAGCTCCCTGAAACACAGCGCTGAAGAAATATAAAGGTGCCTTTCAACACCCGCACTGTGTCCTTGGCTGGCTCCTCCAAAGGCAAGGCGACAGCAGGTGACCCAAGGCAAGATCATGCATTTATTCAACAGCTCTCAACATCATCTCCATTTCCATTCCAGTAAAGGCTCTGACCTACTGTGTCTCAGCAGAGGAGGATAAACACAGAGTGCTGGAGTAACTCAGCGGGTCAGGCAGCATCTGTGGAGAACATGGATAGGTGACGTTTCACAGAGTGCTGGAGTAACTCAGCGGGTCAGGCAGCATCTGTGGAGAACATGGATAGGTGACGTTTTGGGTCAAGACCCTTCTTCAGACTCAATAAAAACCCGCAGAAGGTTATCTCAATTCTGGCATCTGGGAGACAGGGGTCAGTTAGGTTCAGTTTACTTTATTGTCACATGTACCGAGGTACAGTGAAAAGCTTTTGTTGCGTGCTAACCAGTCAGCGGAAAGACAATACATGATTACAATCGAGCCGTCCACAGTGTACAGATACAGGATAAAGGGAATAACGTTTAGTTCAAGGTAAACGCTGCTGGACAACGACACCCACCCCATGTAGGACACTGTCACTGCACTGAGTAGCTCCTTCAGTGACAGACTCCTTCACCCCAAGTGCTTGAAGGAGAGATATAGGAGGTCCTTCCTTCCCGCTGCTGTGAGACTGCACAACCAGCACTGCTCCCAGCAGACCAGTCAACAGTAACCGTTAAGAACACACAGAAAACTGATGACAATTTATCCTTGTCTTTACTTTTATTTATAATGAATGATCTCTTGCTATCCAATTTGTTGCTGTGACACTGTAAATTTCCCCGGTGTGGGACAAATAAAGGAATATATTATTATTATAATATATTAAAGCCAGTAAAGTCCGATCAAAGATAGTCCGAGGGTCTGGGCAAGTTGGGCCGAAGGGGCTGTTTGCAGATTGTCTATCACTCTACATGGATAGAATGTGTTCAAGATGATATGGGCCAAATGCAAGCAAATGGGACTAGCCCACTATGGGTCAGCATAGACCAGATGGGCCAGCATAGACCAGATGGGCCGAAGGGTCTCTGTCCGTGCAGCTGAAAGAGTCTTGAGGTATGGAGTAATTCTCTGACTCTATAACGCTATGATGCTATGACGGTAAATTCGGATTCAAATGCTACTTCAAGGGCACACGGTGGTGCAGCGGGTAGAGCTGCTGCCTCACAGCGCCAGAGACCCGGGTTCCATCCCGACTTCGGGTGCCGTCTGTACGGAGTTTGTACGTTCTCCCCGTGACCTGCGTGGGTTTTCTCCAAGATCTTTAGTTTCCTCCTACACTCCAAAGACGTGCATGTTTGTAGGTGAATTGACTTGGTGTAAGTGTAAATTGTCCCGTAGGATAGTGTTAGTGTGCGGGGATCGCCGGTCGGCATGGATTCGGTGGGCCGAAGGGCCTGTTTCCGCGCTGTATCTCCAAACTAGGCTATGCTAAAAGAATAAAAACTAACTTTACTCTCTGTGCAAACTCTGGATTTGAGGACAGGAGTTGGATCCGATAGCAGGGCGTGTTCCATTTATGAAGCGTTTTTAACAAGACCATCTCTCCCAGTGTGCACACAGAAGTGGAGACAAACTACATTTAACTCCAAGCCGCACGATGATATATTGCAGATGTCCCAGGGTTTGGTAAAGGAGGTTAGTGAGAGAGAGTGTCAGAGAGAACATGGAGAGGGAGTTCAACTCAGTTTAGTTTATTGTTTATGGTCAGGCAGCATCTGTGGAGAACATGGATAGGTGACGTTTCACAGAGTGCTGGAGTAACTCAGCGGGTCAGGCAGCATCTGGAGAACATGGATAGGTGACGTTTCACAGAGAGCTGGAGGAAGTGTAAGGTGTGAAAATGAGACACGGGGATGGAGATCTAGGAACATGTTGGCCCACGAGTCCTTCTGACTGGAAGTCTCAGCAGTGACTTGTAGATGTAGAAACTAAGTCAGTGAAATCTCCAGGAATTTGTTAGCATTCCTGCCCCATCCCCGTGAACTCTCCCCTTTTATGACCCCCCCCCCCAGAGAGGGGCTCAAACGAAAAGGTCCTTGTTATCTCATTGCATGTTTGAAAAGCAAAGTGCAACAGGACACAGAATCAAATGTTCCACAACCGAGAAATGCCCCACTCCACCTGCTCAATGCCTGCTCTAGAAAGCCCACTCTCTGCTCTAGAAAGCCCACTCTCTGCTCTAGAAAGCCCACTCTCTGCTCTAGAAAGCACACTCTCTGCTCTAGAAAGCCCACTCTCTGCTCCAGAAAGCCCACTCTCTGCTCCAGAAAGCCCACTCTCTGCTCTAGAAAGCCCACTCTCTGCTCCAGAAAGCCCACTCTCTGCTCCAGAAAGCCCACTCTGCTCCAGAAAGCCCACTCTCTGCTCCAGAAAGCCCACTCTCTGCTCCAGAAAGCCCACTCTCTGCTCCAGAAAGCCCACTCTCTGCTCCAGAAAGCCCACTCTCTGCTCTAGAAAGCCCACTCTCTGCTCTAGAAAGCCCACTCTCCCCTCCCACCCAGATTAAAGAGCCCGTCTTTGTTTCATTCTGTCTCACAACCCATGCTCAAAGGTAATAATCTCTGGATTACTACCAGTGCCACGTGCTAGTCAGAGTAGGAATAGGAGGATATTTCAGATGAATACGTGGCTTGAAAAATGGTGCAAGGGGGAGGGATTCAAATTTTTAGGACATTGGAACCAGTTCTGGGAGAGGTGGGACCAGTACAAACAGGACGGTCTGCACCTGAGCTGGAATGGAACCAATGTCCTAGGGGGAGTGTTTGCTAGTGCTGTCGGGGAGGATTTAAACTAATGTGGCAGGGGGATGGGAGCAGGAGCAGAGAGACAGAGGGGTGTAAAATGAGGGTAGAAGCAACAGGTAGCAAGGTGAAAAGTAAAAGTGGCAGGCAGACAAATCCAGGGCAAAAATCAAAAAGGGCCACTTTTCAACATAATTGTATAAGGGGCAAGAGAGTTGTAAAAACAAGCCTGAAGGCTTTGTGTCTCAATGCAAGGAGTATACGTAATAAGGTGGATGAATTAAATGTGGAGATAGTTATTAATGATTATGATATAGTTGGGATTACGGAGACATGGCTCCAGGTTGGCCAAGGCTGGGAGCTCAACATCCAGGGATATTCTATATTCAGGCGGGATAGACAGAAAGGAAAAGGAGGTGGGGTAGCGTTACTGGTTAGAGAGGAGATTAAAGCAGTGGAAAGGAAGGACATTAGCTTGGAGGAAGTGGAATCGATATGGGTAGAGCTATGAAACACTAAGGGGCAGAAAACGCTAGTGGGAGTTGTGTACAGGCCACCTAACAGCAATAGTGAGGTTGGGGATGGCATCAAGCAGGAAATTAGAAATGCGTGCACTAAAGGTGCAGCAGTTATAATGGGTGACTTCAATCTACAAATAGATTGGGGCAGGGGTGCTGAGGAAGAGGATTTCTTGGAATGTATGAGAGATGGTTTTCTAAACCAACATGTCGAGGAACCAACGAGAGAACAGGCCATTCTAGACTGGGTATTGAGTAATGAGGAAGGGTTAGTTAGCAGTCTTGTTGTGCGAGGCCCCTTGGGCAAGAGTGATCATAATATGGTAGAGTTCTTCATTAGGATGGAGAGTGACAAAGTCAATATAGAAACAAGTGTTCTGAACTTAAAGAAAGGTAACTTTGAGGGTATGAGGCGTGAATTGTCCAAGATAGACTGGCGATTGATGCTGAAAGGGTTGACGGTGGACATGCAATGGAAGGCATTTAAAGGTCGCATGGATGAACTACAACAAGTGTTCATCCCAGTTTGGCAAAAGAACAAACCAGGAAAGGTAGTGCATCCGTGGCTAACAGGGGAAATCAAGGATAGTATTAAAACAAAAGATGAAGCATACAGATTAGCCAGAAAAAGTAGCATACCAGAGGACTGGGAGAAATTCAGAGTCCAGCAGAGGAGGACAAAGGGCTTAACTAGGAAAGGGAAAATAGATTATGAGGGAAAACTGGCAAGGAACATAAAAACTGACTGCAAAAGCTTTTATAGATATGTCAAGAGAAAAAGATTAGTTAAGACAAATGTAGGTCCCTTGCAGTCGGAAACAGGTGAATTGGTCATAGGGAACAAGGAGATGGCAGACCAATTGAACAAATACTTTGGTTCTGTCTTCACTAAGGAAGACATAAACCGTCTGCCGGAAATAGCGGGGGACCGGGGGTCTAATGAGATGGAGGAACTGAGGGAAATCCAGGTTAGTCGGGAAGTGGTGTTAGGTAAATTAAATGGATTAAAGGCAGATAAATCCCCAGGGTAGGCTGCATCCCAGAGTGCTTAAGGAAGTAGCCTCAGAAATAGTGGATGCATTAGTGATAATTTTTCAAAACTCTTTAGATTCTGGAGTAGTTCCTGAGGACTGGAGGGTAGCTAATGTAATCCCACTTTTTAAAAAGGGAGGGAGAGAGAAAACAGGGAATTATAGACCAGTTAGCCTAACATCGGTAGTGGGGAAAATGCTAGAGTCAGTTATTAAAGATGTGATAGCATCACATTTGGAAAGAGGTGAAATCATCGGACAAAGTCAGCATGGATTTACCAAAGGCAAATCATGTCTGACGAATCTTATAGAATTTTTCGAGGATGTAACTAGTAGAGTGGATAAGGGAGAACCAGTCGATGTGTTATATCTGGACTTTCAGAAGGCCTTCGACAAGGTCCCACATAGGAGATTGGTGTACAAACTTAAAGCACACGGTATTGAGGGTTCAGTGTTGAGGTGGATAGAAAATTGGTTGGCGGACAGGAAGCAAAGAGTAAGAATAAACGGGTCCTTTTCGGAATGGCAGGCAGTGACTAGTGGGGTACCGCAAGGCTCAGTGCTGGGTCCCCAGTTATTTACAGTGTATATTAATGATTTGGACGAGGGAATTGAATGCAACACCTCTAAGTTTGCGGATGACACGAAGCTGGGTGGCAGTGTTAGCTGCGAGGAGGATGCTAGGAGGCTGCAGAGTGACTTGGATAGATTAGGCGAGTGGGCAAATGCATGGCAGATGCAATATAATGTGGATAAATGTGAGGTTATCCACTTTGGCGGCAAGAACAGGAAAGCAGAGTATTACCTGAATGGTGACCGATTGGGAGAAGGGGAGATGCAACGGGACCTGGGTGTCATGGTGCACCAGTCATTGAAAGCAAGCATGCAGGTGCAGCAGGCAGTGAAGAAAGCTAATGGTATGTTGGCATTCATAGCAAGAGGATTTGAGTTTAGGAGCAGGGAGGTTCTGCTGCAGTTGTACAGGGCCTTGGTGAGACCGCACCTGGAGTATTGTGTGCAGTTTTGGTCTCCTAACCTGAGGAAAGACGTTCTTGCCTTAGAGGGAGTACAGAGAAGGTTCACCAGATTGATCCCTGGGATGGCGGGACTTTCATATGAGGAAAGACTGGATAGACTGGGCTTGTACTCGCTGGAATTTAGAAGACTGAGGGGGGATCTTATAGAAACATATAAAATTCTTAAGGGGTTGGAGAGGCTAGATGCGGGAAGATTGTTCCCGATGTTGGGGGAGTCCAGAACCAGGTGTCACAGCTTAAGGATAAGGGGGAAGTCTTTTAGGACCGAGATGAGAAAACATTTCTTCACACAGAGAGTGGTGAGTCTGTGGAATTCTCTGCCACAGAAGGTAGTTGAGGCCAGTTCATTGGCTATATTTAAGAGGGAGTTAGATGTGGCCCTTTTTGCTAAAGGGATCAGGGGGTATGGAGAGAAGGCAGGTACAGGCTACTGAGCTGGATGATCAGCCATGATCATATTGAATGGCGGTGCAGGCTCGAAGGGCCGAATGGCCTACTCCTGCACCTATTTTCTATGTTTCTATGTTTCTATGCCACAATCTAAGGGTGACGCTAAGAGCAATCTCCCCCAACAAGCTTTCCAACTCTTAATCCCATTTAAAAAGTGGTTTTGTTCCACTAAAACAGCTTAAAGCAGCACGCGGGCTGGGACATGTAGCTCAGTGGTAGACTTGACTTTAAACTTGAGAGAGACAGCCCGGAAACAGGCCCTTCAGTCACGCAGGTCACGGGGAGAACGTGCAAACTCCGTACAGACAGCACCCGTAGTCAGGGTGGAACCCGGGTCTCTGGCGCTGTGAGGCAGCAGTTCTACCCGCTGCACCACCGTTCTCAGCCAAGGGGGTTCAGCATCAAATTAACAACGTTAGCTTTCTATCCCATTTTGCAAGATCAGTTTTCATTTACTTCTTGACTTTTGAACCTCTTTGTTTTTCTTTAATTTGTGTTTTGGTTGAGACCACAGCGCTAAGACTACAATGCACTGCCCATCCCTTTCTGCCTGCCAGCGGCTTTAAGGTGAGGGGGGGAAAGATTTACTAGGAACCTGAGGGACAATGTTTTTACACAGAGGTGGTGGGTGGATAGAATGAGCTGTTGAGGCAGGGACTATAACAACATCCAAAAGACTTTTAGACTGGGATATGGATTGTTCACAAGTTCATAAGGTCTAGGAGCAGAATTAGGCCCATCAAGTCCACTCTGAACTCAATCATGGCTGATCTATCTCTCCCTCCTAACCCCATTCTCCTGCCTTCTCCCCATAATCCCTTTCACCCGTACTAATCAAGAATCTCCACCTTAAATATATCCACTGACTTGGCCTCCACAGCCGTCTGTGGCAATGAATTGCTCAGATGCACCTCTGTCTAAAACAAAATACTACTTAAAGGATTCCTCATCTCCTTCCTAAAGGAACGTCTTTTTATTCTGAGGCTGTGCCCTCTGGTCCTAGACTCTCCCACTAGTGGAAACATCCTCTCCACATCCACTCTATCCAGGCCGCTCACTATTTGATTAAGTTCCAATGAGGTCCCCCCTCATCCTTCTAAACTCCAGCAAGTACAGGCCCAGTGCCGACAAACGCTCACATATGTTAACCCACTCATTCCTGGGATCATTCTCACCTCTCCCTGTAGATCACGCCCTCGAGACCTGGCAACATAAATCTTTTCTGCACCTTGTCCAACTTAATGACTTCCTTCCCACAGCAGGGTGATCTAAACACTCCAAGTGCAGCCTCACCAACGACTTGTCCAACTGGAGCAAAACATCGCAACCTCCACACTCAATACCCCGACTGATGAAAGCCAATGAACCACAAGCCTTCTTCACCATCCTACCTACCTGTGACGCCACTTTCAGGGAACCATGTACTGCTACTCCCAGACCCCTCTGCTCGACAACATTCTCCAGAGCCGTCCTGTGCACTGAAATTACACTTACAATATGAAAACAACATAGTTTGCAGTTAAATGGCACCTTTAATGTGGTAAAAAGCTGAAACCAAGAATGAACCAGACCAGAGAAGTTGGGAGGTCATGTTGCAGTTGTATAAGATGTTGGCGAGGCCACATTTAGATTATTGTGCTCAGCTCTGGGCACCATGTTATAGGAAAGATGTTGTCAAGTTGGAAAAGGTACAAAGAAGATTTGTGAGGATGTTGCCAGAACTCAAGGATCGGAGCTGCAGGGAGAGATTGAGCAGGCTGGGACTCTATTCCTTGGAGCGCAGGAGGATAAGGGGTGATCTTATAGAGTTGCACAAAATCATGAGAGGAATAGATCAGGTAGACGCACAGAGTCTCTTGCCCAGAGTAGATGCACAGAGTCTCTTGCCCAGAGCACGAGTATTTGGTGTTGATTGGTTGCCATAGTTACAATGGTTGCTCCCCAAATGAAGCTATTGGATAATTGGTAGATGCACGGAGTGTTTTACGCAGAGTAGGTGGATCGAGGAGCAGAGGACATGGACGTCACCTATCCATGTTCTCCAGTGATGCTGCCTGACCCGCTGAGTTACTCCAGCACTCTGTGAAACGTCACCTATCCATGTTCTCCAGAGATGCTGCCTGACCCGCTGAGTTACTCCAGCACTCTGTGAAACGTCACCTATCCATGTTCTCCACAGATGCTGCCTGTCCCGCTGAGTTACTCCAGCACTCTGTGAAACGTCACCTATCCATGTTCTCCACAGGTGCTGCCTGACCCGCTGAGTTACTCCAGCACTCTGTGAAACGTCACCTATCCATGTTCTCCACAGATGCTGCCTGTCCCGCTGAGTTATTCCAGCACTCTGTGTCTTAATTCTTTGCACACAGTACAATATGAGAGTTTATTTTCCAAACTTGGGAAGTATTATCGTTTATCAATTTGTTGCTAGCAATGCTGATGATGTTAGAAATAAGCAATCTTTCAAGAGATGCTTGGCCAATAACCACATTCAAATAGCATGCAAACTAGAGCATTTGACTGTGTTTTTAGTTGAGTTTATTGTCACGTGTACCGAGGTACAGTGAAAAGCTTTTGTTGCGTGCTAACCAGTCAGCAGAAAGACAATACATGATTACAATCGGGCTGTCCATAGTGTACAGTTACAGGATAAAGGGAATAACGTTCAGTGGGAGATGTATTGGTGCACGTGATAGTAATGAAACCCCCACAAACCATAAATCCACTGCTTGAAGCACAAAACTGTACCCGTGTGTGTAGGACAGTGTTAGTGTGCGGGGATCGCTGGTTGATGCGGACTCAGTGCGCCGAAGGGCCTGTTTCCGCGCTGTATCCCTAAACTAAACTTGTACGTTCTCCCTGTTACCTGCGTGGGTTTTCTCCAGGATCTCCGGTTTTGTACCACACTCCAAAAACGTACAGGTTTGTAGGCTGATTGGCTTGGTATAATTGTAAATTATCCCTAGTGTGTGTAGGATAGTGTTAGTGTGCGGGGATCGCTGGTCGGTGCGGACTCGGTGGGCCGATGGGCCTGTTTCTCCGCTGTATCTGTAAAGTCTATAGACTTTGAGATGTCTGTACATCAGTTTTCAAGAGAGAGTTAACTTTAGGGCTGACGGAATCAAGGGATATGGGGAGAAAGCAGGAACGGGGCACTGATTTTAGATGATCAGCCATGATCATATTGAACGGTGGTGCTGGCTTGAAGGGTCAAATGGACTACTCCTGCATCTGTTTTTCTATGTTTTTCTATGTTTCTAAGACTCCCAGCTCAGAACCTGAAGTGAACTCAGACATGTTGAAAACAGATCCTTCAAAGCCAAACAACTGGTGTGAAGCTGGTTTCCCAGTTGGTGCAAAAGCAACACTTCACTCTCCCCTTGTGAGCGGCCGGGAGGAGATTGATGAGCTGGCCTCCTTTGTGCAGATCGCACTGTGTTCCATTCCCCTGAACAAACAGCTATCAAACTGGGCCAATTAGTGGCTGAACCACAGGGACAGAACAGTAAATGAGAAAAGCGGAGAGAAATTAGGCCACGGATAATAAAAGCAAATAGTTAAACATGTTAGACTGGTCCAGCATTCAGTCCAGCAGCGATCTGATTCCCAGGGACATCTCTGTCAGATTGTGGCAAGAGTGGGGGGGGGGGGGGGGAGGGGAGGGAGCTCGTTCTTTGATGAGCTGACTACTGTTTAACTCCAATTGACTGTTTGAGCTAGATGTCAACAAAGGTTTAGATGAGGAAGGAACTTCCTAAGATGCCGGTTTAAACCGAAAATAGACCCAGAGTGCTGGAGTAACTCAGCGGGTCAGGCAGCGTCTCTGGAGAACATGGATAGGTGACGCTTCACAGAGTGCTGGAGTAACTCAGCGGGTCAGGCAGCATCTCTAGAGAAAAGGAACATGTGATGGTTCAGGTCGAGGCCCTTCTTCAGACTTAGTTTAGTTTAGTTAAGTTTATTGTCACGTGTACCGAGGTACAGTGAAAAGCTTTTGTTGCGTGCTAAGCAGTTAGTGGAAAGACAACACATGATTACAATCGAGCCGTCCATTGCGTACCGATACATTACGAAGGGAATAACGTGAATAACGTTTAGGGCAAGATAAAGCCAGTAAAGTCTGATCAAAGACAGTCCGAGAGTCTCCAATGAGGTAGACCTCCAATGAGGTCTCCAATGAGTAGTTCAGGACCGCTCTCTAGTTGTTGAGAGGATGATTGATAGGATGGTAGATGAAGCCAACTTTAGTGCTGGATAAGTGGGTAGTTTTACAGGAAAAATGGGCACAAATCCACTCTGGTCTTCAGCAGAGGGTGAATTCAGAGATGACCCAATCCAGATGCTGACGTGTTTAATGCTGCAGGCAAACTCCTGTGCCATACATGAAGCAACTGGTGCAAATCACGTCACAAAGAATTTGGATCCTCACCCCATGTCTTTCAAACAAATGCTATGTTAATTTAGTTTAGAGGTACAGCGTGGAAACGGCCCAGTGAGAGTGTGCGAACCAGCGATCCCCACACATGAACACTGTGTGGCCCAGCGTCTCTGTGGCTCCATGGTCACTCCATGGAAGGCAATGGGATCATACACCATTCAAGTAACACTCCATGGAAGGCAATGTGTTTATATACCATACAAGTAGCAGGATGTAAATACATAAACACTGATATTTTTATTGGTTGGAATTACTTCAGAGATAAAGATGCATTTTGAAACCTTGCGATTTTTTTTCCTTCACAGATTGCTTCATTAAAACTAAATCTAAAAATTAATTACCCTCACTAGACCAATGGTTGGTGGGGATGGAGGTTGTCAAAGATTGCAGTGGTCCACGACAATGTCGTAACAAGAGGTTACTAAAATAGAAAGTTCACGACACACAGACTGCTTGGCACGTGATGTCTGTGCGGAGAGATAAAGAACAATCAATGAAAGACATGCAAAAAAAGTCATGCTGATAAAGGAAAGGCCATTGTTAGCTGTTTGTTGGGTGAAAACGAGAAGCCGGTGCAACTTGGGTGGGGGAGGGATAGAGAGGGGGAATGCTGGGGTTACTTGAAGTTAGAATGAGTTACTCCAGCTTTTTGTGTCTATCTTCGGTCTGCTGTTCCTACACATCTTTCTTTGCCTAGTTTGCCCTCTTCGAATGCACTGCCCAGGGTCAGGAGAACAATGCATGCAATGGAAATAAGACTAATGTCAGCCACAAGTGCCAGAGGCAGGTTGCTGATGGGACGGACTGTGTGGTGAACAGGAGACTTCAAGCCTGTCTCAGCACCACACGGCATTCATAATTTATAACGTCTACTTTAGCGATGAAGATCTTCAAAGGCGGTTGGAGATAATCCATGGGGACTTATTTCTTGCTGAGTTCCAGTTGTTATTGAGGGTCAGGGCTGTGTATAATTGAACATGCCTGGTGTTGCTGAGGCTAGAATGTACAAACGGCCGTCACACCGGATACACAAAACAGATGTAGCGTCAGCCTGGGCTGCCGGCAGTAGTCGGTGTTAGCCCACACTGACCCTGGCCTGACCCTGGTACCTGGCTCGGGTCCCCAATGGCTAGTTGGCCATCACAGCTGGGCGGGAGGTGGCGGGAGAGGGGTGGTGGGAATGGGGCAGTGGGAGGTAGTAACTCCACACCTGTCCACCCTCCACGTTGAGGGACCCTGGGTTCACCTCAACCACCCCAGTGGGAGGCTATCATAAGGTCATAAGTTCTAGGAGCAGAATTAGGCCATTCGGCCCATCAGGTCCACTCCGCCATTCAATCCTGGCTGATCTATCTCTCCCTCCTAACCCCATTCTCCTGCCTTCTCCCCATAACCCCTGACTCCTCAAGAATCTATCTATCTCAGCCTTAAACATATCCATTAACTTGGCCTCCACATCCGCCTGTGATCAACATGAACACGATCAACTACACAACATGAATCTCTTCTCTGAACCTCGGTACACGTGACAATAAACTAAACGGACTTATCATTACTTGTTCTCTTTTGTTTGAAGGAGAAACAACTAACTCCACAGGAACATTTGTGAATGGAACAAGCAGTGTTTCATCCACTGCAGTGAAAACTGACATCAGGTCATTAGTGATAGGGGTAAAATCAGGCCATCCGGCCCATCAAGCCTACTCTGCCATTCAATCATCCAGTGAATCGGCCTCCACTGCCTTCTGTGGCAGAGAATTGCACAGCTTCACAACTCTCTGGGTGAGAACGTTTTTCCTTTTTCCTCAGGCAGTATCTCTGGAGAAAAGGAATAGGTGACATTTCGGTTCAGAACCATTCTTCAGAGTTCTTGAGTCTGAACGTCACCTACCCAGAACATCACCTCTCCATGTTCTCCAGTGATGTGTCTGTGTCTATCACCAATGGTTATTTAACTTTAAACGGACAGCATAAATCGAACACAAACTACTCCAGCCGCATTGGTGAGCTGGCCAGCTTCCTGCCCAGAGTTTTATAATCAGATCCAATTATATTGCAGTTGGCATGAACTCAAAGCAAAGCAGGAAGGCAGCCAAACTCTGAGGCTACGAGTGTGCAGAATCTCTGGTTACACAACCAGGTTCAACGTCCAAATAAACACTGTCTGTAAGGAGTTTGCACCTTCTCCCCCTGACCCGTGTGGGTTTTCTCCAAGATAGACAATAGACAATAGACAATAGGTGCAGGAGGAGACCATTCAGCCCTTCGAGCCAGCACCGCCATTCAATGTGATCATGGCTGATCATTCTCAATCAGTACCCCGTTCCTGCCTTCTCCCCATACCCCCTGACTCCGCTATCCTTAAGAGCTCTATCCAGCTCTCTCTTGAATGTATTCCGAGAATTGGCCTCCACTGCCTTCTGAGGCAGAGAATTCCACAGATTCACAACTCTCTGACTGAAAAAGTTTTTCCTCATCTCAGTTCTAAATGCCCTACCCCTTATTCTTAAACTGTGGCCCGGTTTCCGCCCACATTCCAAAGACGTACAGGTCTTTAAGTTAAATGGTTTGGTAAATGTTTTTTTTTAAATTGTCCCCAGTGTGCCCAGTGTGTGTAGGATAGTGTTAGTGTGTGGGGATCGCCGGTCGGGGCGGACTCAGTGTGCTGAAGGGCCTGTTTCCACACTGTATCTATAAACTAAACTAAACCTGTTCCTGAGTGTTTATTTTCCTTGTTGTGGAGATTGTGCTTCGGTGAAACTCCTGGTTTATTGTCTCCACATGTGCTCTGTGCATTAGTGTGCCGTGTGGAATATACTTTGATCACAAACACAGGGAGTATTTGTGCAGCGAGGAAGGTCTCTCCTTGCTCTGGAGCAGCAATCAGGGAGAGATGCCTTGGGTCGACGTGTTTGCAAGGACACTGCACAGTAGGGGAGCTTCCCATGTTTGGTGCCTTCTCAATTCTACACAGTGAAGCAGCGTCCCACACATTGTGCACCCACATCTCCTGCCCACGATGTTCTGCTGATCCCTGTGCTGTTTAAACTCAACGCCTCTCTCTCTCTCTCTCTCTCTCTCTCTCTCTCTCTCTCTCTCTCTCTCTCTCTCTCTCTCTCTCTCTCTCTCTCTCTCTCTCTCTCTCTCTCTCTCTCTCTCTCTCTCTCTCTCTCTCTCTCTCTCTCTCTCTCTCTCTCTCTCTCTCTCTCTCTCTCTCTCTCTCTCTCTCTCTCTCTCTCTCTCTCCCACATGAGGAAACCTAACCATCCTTGGGCTTATACGTTCATGAGTGATAGGAGCAGAATCAGGCCATTCGGCCCATCAAGTCTACTCCACCATTCAATCACGGCTGATCAATCTCTCCCCCCTAACCCCATTCTCCTGCCTTCTCCCCATAACCCCTGACACCCGCACTAATCAAGAATCTGTCTATTTCTGCCTTAAATATACCCACTGACTTGTGGCCTCCACAGCCGTCTGTGGCAATTAATTCCACAGATTCACCACCCTCTGATTAAAGAAATTTCCCCTCATCTCCTTCCTAAAGGAACGTCCCTTAATTCTGAGGCTGTGCCCTCTGGTCCTGGACTCTCCCACTAGTGGAAACATCCTCTCCACATCCACTCTAACCAGGCCTTTGACTATTCGATAAGTTTCAATGAGGTCACCCCTTATCCTTCTAAACTCCAGCGAGAGAGAGGCAGTGTGCCTCTGTCTGTGTGCGCGTCTGTGTGCGTGTGTGTGTGTGCGCGTCTGTGTGTGTGTGTGTGTGTGTGCGTCTCCGTGTTCGCGCGTGTCTCCGTGTTCGTGCGCGTCTCCATGTGTGCGCGTGTGTGTGCATGTGTGCGTTGGGGTATGTGCGTGTGTGTGTCTCTATGTGTGGGAGTGTGAGTGCGTGTGCGCATGTGCGTGTGCGTTTGTGTGTGTGTGTGGGGGTATGTGCATATGTGCGTGCGAGTGTGTGCGTGAGTGTATGAGTGCGTGTGACTTTGAATAAGGCTGGTGAGGTTTAGAAAGCAATCAGACATTTCATTTCTCCAGGTTGCCCTCACGATCAATATCTCATTGCGAGAGGATTAATGTTGAAGTGTGGTGCAACACAGAGCTTTGGTCAGAACGCACTGGGACTGCAGAGTGCTGTCCTGCTCTCCTTGGTCTAAAGGATGACCACTGGGACTGCAGAGTGCTGTCCTGGTCTCCTTGGTCTAAAGGATGACCACTGGGACTGCAGAGTGCTTTTTTTTTTTTTTTTTTTTTTTTTTATATCAAAAAATACTTTATTCAAGTTATAAATATCATTTACAAACCATCATTTTTAAACAAACCCATCCGACATTTCCGGAGGTTACATATTCAATACAGGCATTTACTTGGACATTTACATACATTTACATACATATCCCTTATTTGGAGGGGCGTCTCTCTCCCCCACACCCTGCCCCCCATGTCCAGCAGCGGAAGGACCCTAGACTGTGGTCCTCCCCCACAGGGCCTTCGCGTTGGCTGCACCAAGCTTCAGAGCGTCCCTCAGCACGTACTCCTGCAGTCTGCAGTGGGCCAGTCGGCAACATTCCTTGACGGACAGCTCGCTCCGCTGGGAGGTCAACAAGGATCGGGCAGACCAAAGGGCGTCTTTCACCGAGTTGATGACCTTCCAGCAGCACTCGATGTCAGTCTCGGAATGCGTCCCTGGGAACAGTCCGTAGAGCACAGAGTCCTCTGTGACGGAGCTGCTCGGAATGAATCGTGACAGGGACCCCTGCAGACCTCTCCAGACTCGCCTGGCAAATCCACACTCTTTGAAGAGGTGGGCCACCGTTTCCTCTCCGTAGCAGCCGTCCCGAGGGCAGCGTGCGCTGGTAGTGAGGTTCCGGCGGTGCAGGAAGGATCTGACTGGGAGGGCTCCCCTCACCGCCAGCCAAGCCAGGTCTTGGTGCTTGTTGGTGAGTACTGGCGATGAGGCATTTTGCCAGACAAGCTGGGCTGTCCGTTCTGGGAACCACGCCACAGGATCCATGGAGTCATTCCCCTGCAGTGCCTGCAGGACGTTCCGTGCTGACCACTGCCCGATGGACTTGTGGTCAAAGGTGTTGGTCCGGAAGAACCTGTCCACAAACGACAGATGGTTCGGCAATGTCCAGCTGACTGGCACATTGCGTGGCATCTGCGCCAGGCCCATCCTTCGCAACACCGGGGACAGGTAGAACCTCAGCAGGTAGTGGCATTTGGTGCCCACGTGCCTTGGCTCTATGCTCCGCCTGATGCAGCCACACACGAAAGTGGCCATCAGAATGAGGGCGACGTTGGGCACGTCTTTTCCCCCCGTTGTCTGCCGACTTGTGCATTGTGGCTCGTCACACCCGGTCCATCGCCGACCCCCAGATGAAGCGGAAGACGGCCCGGGTGATCCCCTTGGCGTGGGAGGGAGGGACGGGCCACACTTGCGCCAAGTACAGCAGCCCCGAGAGCACCTCACACCTGATGACCAGGTTTTTCCCCGTGATGGAGAGGGAGCGCTGCTTCCACAGCTCCAGCTTCTTCCCCACCTTGGCTATCCGCTCCAGCCAATTTTTGTCACATGCCTCAGCCTTCCCGAACCAGATCCCCAGCACCTTCAGGAAGTCAGGCTTGATGGTGAAGGGGATGGAAGATCGGTCGGGCCAGTTGCCAAAGAGCATGGCCTCGCTCTTCCTGCGGTTTACCCTGGCCGCCGTGGCCAACTCAAACTGGTCGCAGACGCTGATCAGTCTGCGGACTGACCCTGGATCTGAGCAGAAGACGGCGACATCGTCCATGTACAGGGAGGCCTTGACCTGAGTGCCCCCACTGCCTGGCAATGTCACTCCTCTTATGCTCGCATCCTTCCTGATGGATTCGGCAAAGGGTTCAATGCAACAGACGAACAAGACAGGGGAAAGAGGGCAACCCTGCCTGACTCCAGACCTGACGGGGAAGCTGTCTGATTCCCACCCATTAATTTGGACTGCACTACAGATCTCGGAGTAGAGCAGTTGTATCCACTTCCTGATTCCCTCCCCAAAGCCCATTTTGGAGAGCACGTCCCTCATGTACGTGTGCGATATCCTGTCGAAGGCCTTCTCCTGGTCCAAGCTGACCAGGCAGGCATCCACCCGTCTGTCCTGCACGTAGGCAATGGTATCTCTCAGCAGCACCAGGCTGTCTGAGATTTTCCTGCCAGGTACAGCACAGGTTTGGTCCGGGTGGATCACCTGTCCCAGAGCAGACTTGACCCGGTTGGCGATGGCCTTAGACAGGATCTTGTAGTCTACATTCAACAATGTGATGGGTCTCCAATTCCTTAAGTCATTCATCTCCCCCTTCTGCTTGTAGATCAGGGTGATGTTGCCCTTCCTCATAGAGTCTGACATGCTGCCGGCTAGAAGTATATCGTTGTACACTTCCAGCAGGTCCGGGCCCACCCAGTCCCACAGAGCCGAGTACAACTCTGCCGGTAAGCCATCGCCTCCGGGAGTTTTACTCGAGTCAAAGGAACGGATGGAGCCAGTCAGCTCCTCCAGGGTCAGTGGTTGGTCCAGACTCTCCCGCTTGCTGTCGTCCAAGACTTCCGTGATGGAGGACAGGAAGTTCTGGGAGGCGGTGCTGTCTGTGTTCTTTACATCGTACAGATCCTTATAAAAGGATCTGCAGATCTTGAGCATGTCTGACTGCGAGGATGTTACCGAGCCGTCCTCCTCCCTAAGGCTTTTGATCACAGAGCTCCCCCTGTGAACCTTATGGAAGAAGTAACGTGAGCACGTCTCATCCTGCTCAACATGGCGGACCCTGGACCGGAAGATGATCTTGGAGGATTCAGAGGTAAAGTGCCGAGCTTGCCGGCCCTTCAACTCTCTCAGTTCCTCCCTCACATCCACCCCTCTCCTCTGCAGAAGGAGTAGCTGCTGCAAATCTGTCTGGAGTTGACACAGTTCCCTCTTACCCTGTCTTGCTCTCTGAACACCTTTGGAGACGAAGAACTTCTTGATGTTCTCCTTTGTTGCCTCCCACCAGAGTGTCGCGGAGTCAAAGAGGGGCCTCACAGTTCTCCAACATGCGTAGTCCCTCTTTAGCTCCTCAACGTTCTCCGGGGTCAACAGCTCCACGTTTAACTTCCACGTCCCTCTGCCCGCCTTCCGGTCCTCCTGTAGGTGACAGGTGGCCTGAAGGAGGCAGTGGTCAGAGAAGAACACCGGCGCGAGGTCGGTGTGTCTGACCGTGACGGCCTTCGATGTGAAGAGGAAGTCTATCCGGGACTGGGCTGAACCGTTCGGTCCTGACCAGGTGAACCGCCGCTGGGCTCCGCCTGCAGGGTCACTGAAGGCGTCGCGCAGCTTTGCATCTTTGACCGTCTCCACCAGGAGTTTGGAGGTGCCGTCCAGTCTGTGGTTGGCACTGCCGGATCGTCCAGCCGCATCGATGATGCAGTTGAAGTCACCGGCCAGAACGAGCGGTCTAGACGTGGCCAGCAGCGGTGGGAGCTGCTGGAGAACGGCCAACCGCTCGCTCCGCCTGGGTGAGGCATACACATTTATCAGCCGGAGCGGAGAACCACGGTACATTACATCCACCACCAAGAGACGCCCCCCCACCACCTCCCTTACCTCAGTGATGGTGAAGCCCCCTCCCCGCAGCAAGATCCCCAGACCGGACGCTCGACAATCATTGCCCCCCGACCATACCGACAGTCCGTGGGGCCACCATCGCGACCACCTCCGATAGCAGCGAAGGTGTGGCAGCCCGCACTCCTGTAAAAAAGTCACATCCGCCTTTACCTTGGCCAGGTACTGCAAGGCGGATACACATCGCACAGTGCTCTTCACACTGCGCACGTTTAAGGATGCCAGTTTCAGCTCCATTGTCCTTTATTGTCCCAGGCGATCCTCCCGCATGCCAATCATCTGGCTCAGTTCCTGCACATTTCTGTCGCACAGGTAATGGTACAGGTTGGTGGCTTCCTCCGCACAGGGTGTGTTTTCTGGCGAGGCCACTGCGCTGCTCCCAGTTTCCTGGAGCTGGGGCCCATTTGCCACTGCACTGCTCCCGGTCTCCCGGAGCTGGGGCCCATTGGCCACTGCACTGCTCCCGGTCTCCCGGAGCTGGGGCCCATTGGCCATTGTGCCGCTCCCGGTCTCCCGGAGCAGGGGCCCATTGGCCGTTGTGCCGCTCACGGTCTCCCGGAGCTGGGGCCCATTGGCCATTGTGCCGCTCACGGTCTCCCGGAGCAGGGGCCCATTGGCCGTTGTGCCGCTCACGGTCTCCTGGGGCTGGGGCCCATTGGCACTGCTCCCAGTCTCCTGGGGCTGGGGGGCAACAGACACGTTCTTTTTCTTACCTTCCTCCTCCCCCGTTTCCTTCCTCTGCCTCTGCCTCCGTTGTCGGCCCTTCCCGGTCGTCTCATCCTCCGATGCGGAGAGGCTGCTGGCCTCGTCCTGGGAGAGGACTCTTTTTTGGGACTTGCTTGCCCCCTCCGCCTTTTTCTCCGTGCGCACAGCCTTCAATGTTTTCCTCGGCTGTACCACCTTCCATTCCTCCTCTTCCTGTTCCCCCTCTTCCATCGACTCACCCTCGTGGGGAGGGGCCTGGGGGGCTCTGTCCTGCGGTTTGGGGCTCCTGGTGGTCGCGCTGTCATCGCCCTTGCTCTCCTTTCCTTTTTGGGCTTTTTCCGTGGTAGGAGGCGTCTCGTCCACCCTGGGGGTGCTGGCAGCGGCCCCTCTTATCGCCTGTGCATAAGTGCTTGCTCTTTTAGGGCAGGCCCTGTAAAGGTGGCCTGCCTCCCCACACAGGTTGCAGCTGTTACTCTCTTTACAATCCCTTGTCTCGTGGCCTTCTAACTTGCAGTTTCTGCAGACGACTGTCCTGCATTCTGCCGCCACGTGCCCAGGTTTGTTGCATTTCCTGCACACCCTGGGCTGCCCCACGTACGTCATGTAGCCCCGGTTCCCTCCGATAGCGAACACCGAGGGAGGGTGGACAATGAATCCCTTCCCGTCCACCCTCAGCTTCACTTTTACCTGCCTCTTGCTCGTCCAGATCCCGAACAAGTCCTTTATGTCCACGCAGTTCCCGGCCCCTTCGACGTAGCGCGCAAGGAAGGTGAGGACATCCACGACGGGCACATGTGGGTTGAACATGTGCACCGTGATCATCCGTTCCCTCTGGGTGGGGAGGGTGAAGAGCGGCTGCACCTTCAGGAGCGACAGCGGGGCTTCATCCCCCTTCTCTGCAGAGTGCTGTCCTGCTCTCCTTGGTCTAAAGGATGACCACTGGGACTGCAGAGTGCTGTCCTGCTCTCCTTGGTCTAAAGGATGATCAACTTGCCTTAAAGCTGATACGGTTCAATTGATTAATTCGCTGCTTAAAGCGATTGTCCCAGCACTGAGGATCAGGCGGTCTAGGCTGGCACTGATTGGGAGACAGACACAGAGCGCTGGAGTAACTCAGCGGGTCAGGCAGCATCTCTGGACAACATGGATAGGTGCCGTTTCGTCAGAAGACCCTTCTTCAGACTGAGAGCCAGCGGGAAAGGGGAAATGAGAGATGTAGACGGTAAAATAGAGAAATGCAGAACATATGAATGAAAGATGTGCAAAAAGTAACGATGATCAAGGAATGGTGGAGCCCACATTGGTCCATTGTTGGCTGTGGGGAAGGTGATAACGAGTTATACAGACAGTGAAACTCAACAGGACGACAGTGAAACTAGTACGATGACTAGGGTGGGGGAGGGACAGAGAGAGAGGGGATGCAAGGGTTACGTGAAGTTAGAGAAGTCAATGTTCATACAGTTGGGGTGTAAGCTGCCCAAGCGAAATATCAGGTGCTGTTCCTCCAATTTGCGCTGGGCCTCACTCTGACAATGGAGACAATCTAGTTTCTGTTACTGACACTAACCCTGTTCTCACTTCTCCAGCCACCATGGAACAAATCACACCCCTCTCTCGGGATCGCCGGTCCAGACCTCCAGCTTCTGATCCAGATAGGTCACCGACTGATTTATTGTATGTACGTTTCCTGTATATTTATTTGTTGTTTCATGTTTCATGTTCCTGTCGAGCTGCAGCAACTAAGAAGCCCTGAAACAAATAAACACGACTACTTTGAAACCCGGGTTCCATCCTGACTACGGGTGCTGTCTGTACGGAGTATGTACGTTCTCCCCGTGACCTGCGTGGGTTTTCTCCGGGTGCTCCGGTTTCCTCCAACACTCCAAAGACGTGCAGATATGTAGGTTAATTGACTTGGTAACATTGTAAAATTGTCCCTAGTGTGTGTAGGATAGTGTTAGTGTGTGGGGACAGTCGGTCGGTGTGGACACGGTGGGCCAAAAGGCCTGTTTCCACGCTGTATCTCTAAAGTCTAAGTACAGTGTAAAGATTGAGGTAATTTAGCATGTCAATAAATACTCTATCGAATTTCCACAAGCTTGATTAGTACAGGCGACAAGGGTTACAGGGAAAAGGCAGGAAAATGGGGCTGAGAGGCAAAAAATAGATCAGCCATGATTGAATTACAGAGCAGACTTGATGGGCTGAATGGCTTAATTTAGTTCTAATGTCTCCTGGTACGTTTGTACAGTATTGTCAGGTTGCATCACGGCCTTCTCCAGCAATGCAAACATGCAGGAATGAAGGGATCTACAGAGAGTGGCGGACACTGCCTGGTCCATCACCCACTGACCCCCCCACCATCAAAGGTCCATCACCCACTGACCCCCCCACCATTAAAGGCCCATCACCCACTGACCCCCCCACCACCGAAGGGATCTACAGGAGGCGCTGCCTCAAAAAAGCAGCCAGCATCATCAGAGACCCACACCACCCTGGCCACACTCTCACTGACCCACACCACCCTGGCCACACTCTCACTGACCCACACCACCCTGGCCACACTCTCACTGACCCACACCACCCTGGCCACACTCTCACTGACCCACACCACCCTGGCCACACTCTCACTGACCCACACCACCCTGGCCACACTCTCACTGACCCACACCACCCTGGCCACACACTCACTGACCCACACCACCCTGGCCACACTCTCACTGACCCACACCACCCTGGCCACACTCTCACTGACCCACACCACCCTGGCCACACTCTCACTGACCCACACCACCCTGGCCACACTCCCATCTCGCTGCCACCATGGGGAAGAAGGTACAGGAGCCTGAAAACCGTGACCTCCAGGTTCAAGAACAGCTTCTTCCCAACGACCATCAGCCTCTTGAACACTGTGACAATTAGCCAACATGCCCCATCTACACTAGTCCCACCTGCCTGCGTTTGGCCCATATCCCTCCAAACCTGTCCTATCCATGTACCTGTCCAACTGTTTCTTAAACGTTGCGATAGTCCCTGCCTCAACTACCTCCTCTGTTAGCTCAGTTCCATACACCCACCACCGTTTTATACGAAAAAGTTACCCCTCAGATTCCTATTAAATCTTTTCCTCTTCACCTTGAACCTATGTACTCTGGTCCTCGATTCCCCAACTCTGGGCAAGAGACTGTGCGTCTACCCGATCTATTCCTCTCATGGTTTTATACACCTCTATAAGATCACCCCTCATCCTCCTGCACTCCAAGGAATAGAGTCCCAGCCTGCTCAACTCTCCCTGTAGCTCAGGCCCTCGAGTCCTGGCAACATCTTCGTAAATCTTCTCTGCGCCCTTTCCAGCTTGGCAACATCTTTCCTATAACATGGTGCCCAGAACTGAACACGATAATCTAAATGTGGCCTCACCAACATCTTATACAACTGCAACATGCCCTTTGTACACATCCAAAAATCAGGCTAGATGCAGGAAAAATGTTCCAGATGTTGGGAGAGTCCAGAACCAGGGGCCACAGTTTAAGAATAAGGGGTCGGCCATTTATAACTGAGATGAGGAAAAACTTTTTCACCCAGAGAGTTGTGAATCTGTGGAATTCTCTGCCTCAGAAGGCAGTGGAGGCCGATTCACTAGATGTTTTCAAGAGAGAGTTAGATTTAGCTCTTAGGGCTAACGGAATCAAGAGACATGGAGAAAGCAGGAACGGGGTACCGATTGTGGATGATCAGCCATGATCGTATTGAACAACGGTGCTGGCTCGAAGGGCCGAATGGCCTCCTCCTGCACCCATTTTCTATGTAACATGACCCAACTTCTGTCCACTATACTGTGACTGATGAAAGGTGAAAGGTGTGGGCTGGCATGGACATAATGGGCCGAGTGGTCTCCTCGTTGCCATTTTACATCTCCGGGAATGATGATGACAACTGCAGACCGACCAGTGCTTGGCCAGATACAGCCACTAACTCAGGACAGATGACCAGTGACAGACTGACCGACAGACTGGCCAGTGGACAGACCGACCAGTGGACAGACTGACCGACAGACCGACCGACAAACTGTGCAATGGACAGACCGACCAGTGGACACGCCGACCAGTGGACACGCCGACCAGTGGACAGGCCGACCAGTGGACAGGCCGACCAGTGGACAGGCCGACCAGTGGACAGGCCGACCAGTGGACACGCCGACCAGTGGACAGGCCGACCAGTGGACAGGCCGACCAGTGGACAGGCCGACCAGTGGACAGGCCGACCAGTGGACAGGCCGACCAGTGGACACGCCGACCAGTGGACAGACCGACCAGTGGACAGGCCGACCAGTGCTTGGCCGGATACAGCCACTAACTTATGACAGAGGACCAGTGACAGACTGACCGACAGACTGGCCAGTGGACAGGCCGACCAGTGGACAGGCCGACCAGTGGACAGGCCGACCAGTGGACAGGCCGACCAGTGGACAGGCCGACCAGTGGACAGGCCGACCAGTGGACAGGCCGACCAGTGGACAAGCCGACCAGTGCTTGGCCGGATACAGCCACTAACTCAGGACAGATGTTGGGAATGACTCAGCCTTTCTGCAAGTCCAGCCAGCGGGCGGTGCGGGAAGTTAATGGGGGTATTGTTACACAAATCTAGGACCCCCATTAATAACATTATCATGTAAATACAAACACATGTGAGCAGGCAGATGCACCTCATGTGCAATCTACAGTGATACACTGAACTCTGCTTGCTAAAGCTGGCTCCATTTATCATATGGACTTGCATTATAGAGGCCCCACTTCCCACAGCACTCAATAACAAGTCGCAGTCCATCAATCCTTCCCCCACAGAACACAAGTGGCCGGAAACGGTGGCGCAGCGGGTAGAGCTGTTGCCTCACCGCGCTGTCTGGCGCTGTCAGAAGCCCGGGTTCCATCCTGACTGCGGGTGCTGTCTGTACGGAGTTTGCACGTTCTCCCCGTGACCTGCATGGGTAAAATTGTAAACTGTCCCCAGTGCGTAGGATAGTGTAAGTGCACAGGGATCGCTGGTCGGCACGGACTCGGTGGGCCGAAGGGCCTGTTTCAACGTTGTATCTCTAAATTAAACTAAATTTTACTTTTGTTTAGAGATACAGCGCAGAAACAGGCCCTTCGGCCCACCGAGTCCGCACCGACCAGCGATCCCTGTGCACTAACACTACCCTACGCACACTAGGGACAATTTACAATTTTACAGAAGCCAATTAAACTACAAACCTGCACGTCCTGTACGGCAAACCTGGGAGGAAACCGGAGCACCCAGAGAAAACCCACGCAGGTCATGGGGAGAACGTGCAAACTCCGCACAGACAGCACCCGTAGTCAGGATGGAACCCAGGTCTCTGGCGCTGTGACACTCCACTGTCCAAACTAAACTAAATCTCTCAAAGTTGGAATGCAGAACAATAATTGTCCTTGAGATGTGAAGAGAGAAACATCCATCTTGTGTAAACTGACTCTCTGCTGCAGCGATCACTTACGCTGAGAGCACTTTGGCAAAGAAATTGTGAATCAAGCTAACTTGAGTCCAAGGTGATTGATGGGACATCATGCCCCACACAGTCAACATTCTAAACTCAACGACTGCCGACAACAAACTAAACCCAATGGAGCATCCAACCCCCAGCTGTGGGCTGCTCTTTCCTTCAGCACGTTCACCATGTCAGGCAGCATCTGTGGAGAACATGGATAGGTGACGTTTCACAGTGCTGGAGTAACTCAGCGGGTCAGGCAGCATCTGTGGAGAACATGGATAGGTGACGTTTCACAGAGTGCTGGAGTAACTCAGCGGGTCAGGCAGCATCTGTGGAAAACATGGAGAGTTTTGTTTATTGTCATGTGTACCGAGGTACAGTGAAAAGCTTTTGTTGCGTGCTAACCAGTCAGCGAAAAAGCAATACATGATTACAATCGAGCCGTCCACAGTGTAGAGATAAGACACGCTGCTGCTGAAGATTTAAATGAGGGGAGTGATTGTAATAGGTAATTGCAGGTCCACTTCTGTGACCAGGACACAGAGCGCCTGGGCTGGGCACCATCTATCAATGAGTGGGTGACTCTTGCCGAGGGTCCTGACGTGTATGAAGGCAGACAAATCTCCCGGGCCAGATCAGATATGTCCAAGGGCACTGCGGGAAGCTAAAGGAAATTGCAGGAGCCCTGTCTGAGATTTATAACTCGTCGTTAAATACAGGAGAGGAGCCGGAAGACTGGAGGGTGGCAAATGCCGTGCCTCTTTTCAAGAAGGGCTGCAGGGAAAATGCTGGGAACTAAAGACTGGTGAGCTTAACATCTGTAGTTGGTAAGTTATTGGAGAGTGTTCTGAGGGATGTGATATACAGGCATTTGGATTGGGGATAGTCAGCATGGGTTTTGTACGTGGGAGGTCGTGTCTCACAAATCTGGTTGAGTTTTTTGAAGACGTGACCAAAAAGGTTGATGTGGCCAGAGCTGTAGATGTTGTGTACATGGACTTCAGTTTGGCGTTCGACAAGGTTCCGTATGGTAGGCTGCTCTGGAAGGTTAGATCGCATGGGATCCAAGGAGAGATAGCTGAATGGATAGCAAATTGGCTCCATGGAAGGATGCAGAAGGTGATGGTGGAAGGTTGCTTCTCAGACTGGAGGCCTGTGACTAGTGGTGTGCCTCAGGGTTCGGTGCTGGGCCCGTTACTGTTTGTCATCTACATCAATGATTTGGATGAGAACACACAGGGCAATATTACCAAGTATGCTAATGATGCAAAAGTGGGTGGATCATCCTCCTGCACTCCAAGGAATAGAGTCCTAGCCTGCTCAACATCTCCCGAAGACTCAGGCTCTCCAGTCCTGCCAACATCCCCGTAAAGGTACATCCATTGCCACAGACGGCTGTGGAGGCCAAGTCAATGGATACTTTTCTGGCGGATATTGATTGATTCTTGATTAGTACGGGTGTCAGGGGTTATGAGGAGAAGGCAGGAGAATGGGGTTGAGAGGGAGAGATAGATCAGCCATGATTGAATGGCGGAGTGGACTAGATGGGCCGAATGGCCTAATTCTGCTCCTAGAACTTATGAACATCAATGAAACCCATCAAAAAGTTGGAAAAGAACTGATTATTGTTTGATTGTCACCTGTGGAGAGATTGAGTGTGGGTCAGGTCATGTTGGTGATCATGGTACTGGGAACATAACTCATAACTAATCTTCTTGCTGGATTCTGCCTAGCATAGCCATAGCTAAATAATAATCTATCGAACAGATCATAGCAATGGTAGACCTCGCTAGCGAAAAACAACTATTAGTCAGCATTAAAACCTTCATATGTTACATCCCAAGATATTGTAACACTGTCTGATTCAGATCAAAACCCGTGGAAAATATCTACAGTCACGTGTAGAGGTAACAAAGAACTCCAACAAAACTTGCCGTTTACATGAGAGAGTTTGCTAAAGGTAAAGCAAACCTAATCTCCATAAATTACTGAAAATAAAAAGGTATTTGCAACGTATTCTGCCTGCAATTCACTGCCTGTGTTTACGCTGCAATCTCTGGGTTCCCAGTTTCATGTAAAGTCATGAATTTGTCACATCCATTTTCTCCCTTATGTTCTGCAATTAAATAATCGTGTCCTTTGCTTTCAATTCATGTTCTAGGAGCAGAATTAGAACATTCAGCCCATCAAGTCTACGAGAAACAGTTAGACAGGTACGTGGATAGGACAGGTTTAGAGGGTTATGGGCCAAACGCAGCCAGGTGGAACTGGTGTAGATGGGACAGTGGCCGGTGTGGGCAAGTTGGGCCGAAGGGCCTGTCTCCACGTTGTATCATTCTATTTTCACCCAGAGAGTTGTGAATCTGTGGAATTCTCTGCCACAGAAGGCAGTGCAGGCCAATTCACTGGATGTTTTCAAGAGGGAGTTAGAATTAGCTCTTAGGGCTAACGGAATCAAGGGATATGGGGAGAAAGCAGGAACGGGGTACTGATTGTGGATGATCAGCCATGATCATATTGAATGGCGGTGCTGGCTCGAAGGGCCGAATGGCCTCCTCCTGCACCTATGTTTCTCTGACTGTGTGCTCAGTCCCTGCTCTAGTATCTCTGTGTCCACAACTGTGAAACAGTGACCACTCCAGCGATGCCTTTAAATTCACTGATGATTATGTGACCAATGCCCATGAGATGAGGAATCGATCAGCATCCCCGCTCAAGGCCACATGAAGGACATGGTCCCTCTCACTGCCAGCCCAGCCCCCCTGTTTAATAATCAGCATCCCGCTCAAGGCCACATGAAGGACGTGGTCCCTCTCACTCCAGCCCCCCTGTTTAATAATCAGCATCCCCGCTCAAGGCCACATGAAGGACGTGGTCCCTCTCACTGCCAGCCCAGCCCCCCTGTTTAATAATCACAATGACAGGATGTCAATGACAGCACAGACCCTCGCTCACAAGGTTAGTCTTGTGTTTACTTTAGAGATACAGTGCGGCAACAGGCTCTTCGGCCCACCGAGCCTGCACCGACCGGCGATCCCCGCACACTAACACTAACCTACACACACTGGGGACAATTTATAAACCTCTACTTTATAAATAAATTTACAAATCTCTATTGCCAGGGGGTCACGGTGGCACAGCGGTAGAGTTACTGCCTCACAGCGCCAGAGACCCGAGTTCGATCCTGACTACGGGTGCTGTCTGTGTGGAGTTTGTACGTTCTCCTCATGATCTGCGTGGGTTTTCTCCGCGTGCTCCGGTTTCCTCTCACAGGTTTGTAGCTTAATTGGCTTCAGTAAAATTGTAAATAGACCCCAGTGTGTGTAGGATAGTGTTAGTGAGCAGGGATCGCTGGTCGGTACGGACCCGGTGGGCCGAAGGGCCTGTTTCCGCGCTGTATCTCTAAACCAAACTGAGCTAAGATTCCACAGCATAAATAGTTATATTATTAACGTCCCCTGTCATCATCCTATTTAATATTGTTATTTCTATTTAGTCATACAGCATGGAAACAGGCCCTTCGGCCCAACTTTCCCACATTCGTCCCACCGGCCTGCGTTTGCCACATATCCCTCTAAACCTGTTCTATCCATGTACCTGTCTAAATATTTCTTAAACGTTGCAATAGTCCCTGCCTCAACTACCTCCTCCTAAAGCTCGTTCCGTAAACCCACCACCCTTTGTGTGAAAAGGTTACCCTTCAGGTTCCTATTAAATCGACCCATTCCTTCTCTCCAGAGATGCTGCCTGACCTGCTGAGTTACTCCAGCATTTTGTGATACCTACGATTTGTACCAGCATCTGCAGTTATTTTCCTACATAAAGTGACCGTGACTACTTTTTGTGACATATATCTTTGAGGCTCTGCAATCATTGGTGTGAGGGCAACTTTGACTTCAGCTCTCCCCGCCTGACCCCAATCAATTGTAAATGGGAGAGGGAATTAATTAGCTCCTGAACAGGAGGGTAATGAGGCCAGGTGAAGGTGATTTGCAGAAGCACCTGGCTCTGCTGAATGTCCCATACATCATCCGTCCAAGTGTTTATAATTGTGTGGCTGTAATTCAGACCAATCACTCTGATCGCTACCAGAAGCACTAAGCTGCCGGAGTGAAACGAGACGGAGAATCGAGAACCAGAGGATATTAAAACCAGAGAGATTAAAAGTACCATTAGCAAATTTGCAGATGATACAAAGCTGGATGGTAGTGTGAACTGTGAGGAAGATGCTATGAGGTTGCAGGGTGACTTGGACAGGTTGTGTGAGTGGGCGGATGCATGGCAGATGCATGGCAGATGCAGTTTAATGTGGATTAATGTGAGGTTATCCACTTTGGTGGTAAGAATAGGAAGGCAGATTATTATCTGAATGGTGTCAAGTTAGGAAAAGGGGACGTACAACGAGACCTGGGTGTCCTAGTGCATCAGTCACTGAAAGGAAGCATGCAGGTACAGCAGGCAGTAAAGAAAGCCAATGGAATGTTGGCCTTCATAACAAGAGGAGTTGAGTATAGGAGCAAAGAGGTCCTTCTGCAGTTGTACAGGGCCCTAGTGAGACCGCACCTGGAGTACTGTGTGCAGTTTTGGTCCCCAAATTTGAGGAAGGATATTCTTGCTATTGAGGGCGTGCAGCGTAGGTTTACTAGGTTAATTCCCGGAATGACGGGACTATCATATGTTGAAAGACTGGAGCGACTAGGCTTGTATACACTGGAATTTAGAAGGGTGAGAGGAGATCTTATCGAAATGTATAAGATTATTAAGGGGTTGGACACGTTAGAGGCAGGAAACATGTTCCCAATGTTGGGGGAGTCCAGAACAAGGGGCCACAGTTTAAGAATAAGGGGTAGGCCATTTAGAACTGAGATGAGGAAAACTTTTTCAGTCAGTGAGTTGTGAATCTGTGGAATTCTCTGCCTCAGAAGGCAGCGGAGACCAATTCTCTGAATGCATTCAAGAGAGAGCTAGATGGAGCTCTTAAAGATAGCGGAGTCAGGGGGTATGGGGAGAAGGCAGGAACAGGGTACTGATTGAGAATGATCAGCCATGATCACATTGAATGGCGGTGCTGGCTCGGAGGGCCGAATGGCCTCCTCCTGCACCTATTGTCTATTGATATGGGTCTAAGGTGAGAGGGGGCAAAAATTTAATAGGAACTTGAGGGGCAACTTTTTCCACACAGAGGGTGGTGGCTGTATGGAACGAGCAGTCGGAGGAGGTAATTGAGGCTGGGGCCATGACAACATTTAAAAGACACTTGGACAGATGCATGAACAGGTTAGATTTAAAGGGACAGATTGGACGAGGGTAGATGAGGCTTCTTGCTCACATGGATAGGACAGGCTTGGAGGGATATGGGCCAAACGCAGGTAAGTGGGACTAGTGTAGATGGGACATGTTGGTCAGTCTGAAGAAGGGTCTCGACCCGAAACGTATCAGTCTGAAGAAGGGTCTCGACCCGAAACGTCACCCATTCCTTCTCTCCCGAGATGCTGCCTGACCTGCTGAGTTACTCCAGCATTTTGTGAATAAATGGACATGTTGGTCGGTGTGGGCAAGTTGGGCTGAAGGGCCTGTTTCCACGCTGTATCACTCTGTGACTAGTGTAGATGGGACATGTTGGTCGGTGTGGGCAAGTTGGGCTGAAGGGCCTGTTTCCATGCTATATGACTCTCCAATGATTCCACATCCGTCAAGATAGAGCAGCTATTTTTGTTCCAAGCCTGTCTCTGTAAATGGGATCTGTGCCGCCATTGAAACAATATCCATAGGAATGCGAGAATATTGTTGACTTGTTGCACCATCTAATCAATTAGGGAGAGTCTCGGCCTGACACAAAATTAAATAATCATCAAGTGTAGGAAGGAACTGCAGATGCCGGTTTACACTGAAGTTAGACAAAATGCTGGAGTAACTCAGCGGGTCAGGCAGCATCTGTGGAGAGAAGGAATGGGTGACGTTTCACAGAGTGCTGGAGTAACTCAGGGGGACAGGCAGCATCTCTGGAGAGAAGGAATGGGTGACGTTTCGGGTCGAGACCCTTCTTCAGTCTGGGTCCTTGGTGGTGTTCCTGCTTAGTGGCACAGACAGGGGATTGGTTAAAGAAACCCAGAGTAATAACAAAATCGTTGTAGTCGTTACAACTGATCAATCTTTCATCTCAGGGTTGTCTCAGCAGAATGACCCAATTAACCCTGACGGATTATGCTGTTCTCAGCCACTTAATGCACTGAACAGAAGTCAAAATAGACACCTGGCCCGTGGTCGTGGTTCCCTGGAGCCGCCGAGACTGAGCTGAGAAGGGTCACGAGAGGTTCTGTACACTCAGGCTCAGCCTCAGACAGGACTTTCCTAGTCTGTGTCTAACAAGTCTGATTGCAAAACGCACCGCGTGTAAATTAGCTCTCGTCCACTGCCGGGATTATGGATTATGGCCTTTTGGTTTAGACTTTAGAGATACAGCGCGGAAACAGGGCCTTTGGCCCACTGAGTCCAGACCGACCAGCGATCCCCACATATTAACACTATCCTACACATATTAACACTATCCTACACATATTAACACTATCCTACACAGGACAATTTACACTTATACCGAGCCAATTCACCCTCAAACCTGCACAACTTGAGTGTGGGACGAAACCGACGATCTCGGAGAAAACCCACGCAGGTCACGGGGAGAACGTACAAACTCCGTACAGACAGCACCCGTAGTTGGGATGGAACCCGGGTCTCCGGCGCTGCAAGTGCTGTAAGGCAGCAACTCTACCGCTGTGCCACCGTGCAGAGGTGAGGGGTGGACCATGGGGACTGGACTATGGGCTCTGGTGGGATCAGCGAGACACAGAGCCGTGGCGTTGGGGGAAGGCAGGGGTCTGGAAGACAAGACAACCCACATATGTTCCTTTTTGATCAATCAGCCTCCATCTCTCCTGGTGCTGCCAGCACTCCCTCTGGTCAGTGCGGAGAGATCTGTCACGTTCCAAGCATTCACACAAACATCCTGACGTGGGAACTAATTGCAGTCCCTGTCTCGCCTCCAACTGAAGGCCGATCATCACTGTATTAGCAACTTCATTATCTCTGCTGAGTGGACATTTACACCAAGAAATAGTCCTGCTCTACATTGCCATCCACAGGTCAAGGGCTGGACCAACGGAACGACAGATGCACAGGCATCATTAAAACATGACAGGAATTAATAGAAATAACAATATTAAATAGGATGGTGACAGGCCACATTAATTAGTGGAATTATTTACACTATGGAACCAGTTTCCAATCTACCTGCGTTTTTATTTATTTAGTTGAGTTTATTGTCACGTGTGCAGAGAGAGGTACAGTGAAAAGCTTTTGTTGCGTGCTCACCAGTCAGCACATTTCTCCACAGATGCTGCCTGACCCGCTGAGTTACTCCAGCACTCTGTGAAACGTCACCTATCCATGTTCTCCACAGATGCTGCCTGACCCGCTGAGTTACTCCAGCACTCAGGGAGAAAACCCCCAACACTAGTCCTACCTGCCTGCGTTTGGCCCATATCCCTCCAAACCTGTCCTATCCATGTACCTGTCCAAATGTTTCTTAAACGTTGCGATAGTCCCTGCCTCAACTACCTCCTCTGGCAGCTCGTTCCATACACCCACCACCCTCTGTGTGAAAAAGTTACCCCTCAGATTCCTATTAAATCTTTCCCCCTTCACCTTAAACCTATGTCCTCTGGTCCTCGATTCCCCTACTCTGGGCAAGAGACTCTACGCATTGACCCGGTCTGTTTGTGCAAATGGAGTTACTGGATTTTACATTTTTAATGTATTTAAACGTTGTGATTTTAACGTTGTTCATATGGTTTAACGTTGGTGTCTAAGCATCGCGAGGTTATAGACAATAGACAATAGGTGCAGGAGTAGGCCATTCAGCCCTTCGAGCCAGCACCGCCATTCAATGCGATCATGGCTGATCACTCTCAATCAGTACCCCGTTCCTGCCTTCTCCCCATACCCTCTCACTCCGCTATCCTTAAGAGCTCTATCCAGCTCTCTCTTGAAAGCATCCAACGAACTGGCCTCCACTGCCTTCTGAGGCAGAGAATTCCACACCTTCACCACTCTCTGACTGAAAAAGTTCTTCCTCATCTCCGTTCTAAATGGCCTACCCCTTATTCTTAAACTGTGGCCCCTTGTTCTGGACTCCCCCAACATTGGGAACATGTTTCCTGCCTCTAATGTGTCCAATCCCCTAATTATCTTATATGTTTCAATAAGATCCCCCCTCATCCTTCTAAATTCCAGTGTATACAAGCCCAATCGCTCCAGCCTTTCAACATACGACAGTCCCGCCATTCCGGGAATTAACCTAGTGAACCTACGCTGCACGCCCTCCATAGCAAGAATATCCTTCCTCAAATTTGGAGACCAAAACTGCACACAGTACTCCAGGTGCGGTCTCACCAGGGCCCGGTACAACTGTAGAAGGACCTCTTTGCTCCTATACTCAACTCCTCTTGTTATGAAGGCCAACATTCCATTGGCTTTCTTCACTGCCTGCTGTACCTGCATGCTTCCTTTCATTGACTGATGCACTAGGACACCCAGATCTCATTGAACTCCCCCTCCTCCTAACTTGACACCATTCAGATAATAATCTGCCTTTCTTTTCTTACTTCCAAAGTGAATAACCTCACACTTATCTACATTAAACTGCATCTGCCATGTATCCGCCCACTCACACAACCTGTCCAAGTCACCCTGCAGCCTTATTGCATCTTCCTCACAATTCACACTACCCCCCAGCTTAGTATCATCTGCAAATTTGCTAATGGTACTTTTAATCCCTTCGTCTAAGCCATTAATGTATATCGTAAATAGCTGGGGTCCCAGCACCGAACCTTGCGGTACCCCACTGGTCATTGCCTGCCATTCCGAAAGGGACCCATTTATCCCCACTCTTTGCTTTCTGTCTGTCAACCAATTTTCTATCCATGTCAGTACCCTACCCCCAATACCATGTGCCCTAATTTTGCCCACTAATCTCCTATGTGGGACCTTGTCGAAGGCTTTCTGAAAGTCGAGGTACACCACATCCACTGACTCTCCCCTGTCAATTTTCCTAGTTACATCCTCAAAAAATTCCAGTAGATTTGTCAAGCATGATTTCCCCTTCGTAAATCCATGCTGACTCGGAATGATCCTGTTACTGCTATCCAAATGCTCAGCAATTTCGTCTTTTATAATTGACTCCAGCATCTTCCCCACCACTGATGTCAGACTAACTGGTCTATAATTACCCGTTTTCTCTCTCCCTCCTTTCTTAAAAAGTGGGATAACATTTGCTATCCTCCAATCCACAGGAACTGATCCTGAATCTATAGAACATTGAAAAATGATCTCCAATGCTTCCACTATTTCTAGAGCCACCTCCTTAAGTACCCTGGGATGCAGACCATCAGGCCCTGGGGATTTATCAGCCTTCAGTCCCATCAGTCTACCCAAAACCATTTCCTGCCTAATGTGGATTTCCTTCAGTTCCTCCATCACCCTAGGTTCTCCGGCCCCTAGAACATTTGGGAGATTGTGTGTATCTTCCTCAGTGAAGACAGATCCAAAGTAACGGTTTAACTCGTCTGCCATTAGGTTAGGTTAGGTTTTGAAACGTTGCGATAGTGGACAGACCTTGCACAGTATTTCCACTGGTATGTTACTAGCTGGTGAGAGGTGCAAGCTGAAGGTGAAACAACTAACTGGGTGTGTAGATGTTTGGCCCATCACGCCAGGCTGGAGCCCGCCGTGCAGCGCAGCGCATCTGCAGAGTGTCGCCAAACCCCCAGGGGTCAGCGAGCCGAGGGCAAGGCCAAACCAATCCAAGATTATTCACCCACTCAGAACCGCGGGAGGAGGGAGCGTCGCATTTAATACCCTGCGGTAGAGTGCGACCAGTCTCGCAGAGTGCTGGCGATCAGGCTGGCACACACACCTCCATTGCTGCACAGTCGATATGTGATAGGAGCGGAATTAGGCCATTTGGCCCATCGAGTCTACTCCGCCATTCAATCATGGCTGATCTATCTCTCCCTCACAACCCGATTCTCCTGCCTTCTCCCTATAACCCCCGACACCTGCACCAATCAAGAATCTATCAATGACTGCCTTAAATATACCCACTGACTTGTGGCCTCCACAGCCGTCTGTGACAATGAATTCCACAGATTTACCACCCTCTGACTAAAGAAATTCCTCCTCATCTCTTTCCTAAAGGTATGTCATTTAATTCTGAGACTGTGCCCTCTGGACCTAGACTCTCCCACCAGTGGACTTTAGAGATACAGCGTGGAAACAGGTCCTTCGACCCACCGAGTCCGCGCCGACCAGCGATCCCTGCACACTAACACTATCCTACACACACTAGGGACAATTTACAATTTTACCAAAGCCAATTAACCTACAAACCTGCACGTCTTTGGAGTGTGGGAGGAAACCGGAGCACCCGGAGAAAACCCACGCAGGTCACGGGAAGAACGTACAAACTCCGTACAGACAGCACCCGTAGTCAGGATGGAACCCGGGTCTCCGGCGCTGTGAGGCAGCAGCTCTACCGCTGCGCCACCGTGCCGCACTACTTCACTTGGTTGAAGCTCTGGAATGTTCCGTGTGCAGGGATTGTGACATGCGATGTCAGACTCGTACACTGGTTGAGTTGTAGACTTGTACTGATGCTGCTGACTCTGACCAGTGCCACAAACCTGCTGTAACAGGGGAACAACACTAATCTGCCTGACTTCATTCCACACGGATGCCTGCCTAACAGAGGGAGGCTCTGTGCCTTGTCCATCTGTTCTGGGAGTGAGTCGATGACACGGCTGAACCAGCTCAGTGTGTTACTGCCCACGCCATGCACTGGCACACGGATAGCTACAGGCTGGCACGGTGGTGCAGCGGGTAGAGCTGCTGCCTCACAGCGCCACAGAGCCACAGACCCGGGTTCCATCCCGACTACGGGTGCTGTCTGTACGGAGTTTGCACGTTCTCCCCGTGACCTGCGTGGGTTTTTTCCGAGTGCTCCAGTTTCCTCCCACACTCCAAAGACGTGCAGGTTTGTAGGTTAGTAACTCAGCGGGTCAGGCAGCATCCCTGGAGAACATGGATAGGTGACGTTTCACAGAGTGCTGGAGTAACTCAGCGGGTCAGGCAGCATCCCTGGAGAACATGGATAGGTGACGTTTCACAGAGTGCTGGAGTAACTCAGCGGGTCAGGCAGCATCTGTGGAGAACATGGATAGGTGTCGTTTCTGGTCGGGACCCTTCTTCAGACTGATTTAAATTGGTTTGGTTCTCTTTACTTTGCAAAGCTCAGCTTCCAATTACGCGGCAAGGTGATTGCTGGTCGCCACGGACTTGGTGGGCCGAAGGGCTTGTTCTGTGCTGTATCTCTAAAGTCTAAAGTAACGTGTGGAACTACGCAGTGGAATCTGTCTGACCTCCATCTAACCTCCAACACCAAGCCACAGCGCTACCGAGAAGCAGTGCAGCTAAACCAGGGACTGGGCTGTTGTCTCCCCCACCCCCTCCCCAGATAGAGTCAATGTCATACAGTGCGGAAACAGGCCCTTCAGCCCAACATGCCCACACCAACCAACATGTCCCATCTACACTATTTCCATCTGCCTCGAAACCTGACCTATCAATGTACTTGTCCAAATGTTTCTTAAATGTTGGGATAGTCCCTGCCTCAACTACTTTATCCGGCAGCTCGTTCCACCGCACTTTGTGTGAGAAAGTTACCCCTCAGGTTCCTATTAAATCTTTCACCCCTCATCTTAAATCTATGTCCTCTGGTTGTCTATTCCCCTACTCTGGGCAAGAGACTCTGTGCATCTACCAGATCAATTCCTCTAATGATTTTATACATCTCTATAAGATCACCCCTCATCCTCCTGTACTCCAAGGCTAGATTCCCAGCCTACTCAACCTCTCCCAGTAGCACAGACTCTCAAGTCCAAGCAACATCCTCGTGAATCTCCTCAGTACTCTTTCCATGTATCTTTCCTGTAACATGGTGCCCAAAACTGAACACAATACTTGAAATGTGGCCTCACCAATGTCTTATACAACTGCAACATGACCTCCCAACTTCGTAGGAGACGAGGAAGAATTTCTTTAGTCTATGGGTGGAGAATCTGTGGAATTCATTGCCACAGAAGGCTGTGGAGGCCAAGTCAGTGGATATTTTTAAGGCAGAGATAGATAGATTGTTGATTAGTGCGGGTGTCAGGGGTTATGGGGAGAAGGAGGCAGGAGAATGGGGTTGAGAGGGAGAGATAGATCAGCCATGATTGAATGGTAGAGTAGACTTGATGGGCCGAATGGCCTAATTCTGCTCCAATGACATAAACATATTTGCTGGTGCTTGCAGGAACATGGCAACTTCTGGACAATAGTCACTGGCCCCAGTGGCTGGTGACAATGCCAGTGTGGCCATGTGGCATCTCCATGGATCTCAGCCTCCCGACCCGTGACAACACGAAGCCAGCCGAGAGAGGCAGTGCAGCACGCAAAGAAATGTCAGCTTGGAATTTTTATATTGATGTATGGAAAGCAAAGCCGGCAGTTTAGAACGGTTCCTGATGAATGGAAAGTTAAATATTGTTGGATAACTGGCCCAGCCGACTGATGAGGAAGATGCAAGTATTTTATTGCACTTTAATGCTTTGCAGCTGTATCTAGTCAAGAGTTCCATATAAACAGGATTTAGGTGGCTGCTGAACCTTACCACATGCGTGGGACTGAGTCAGTAGGGGGTTGGGATAACACTGGTGAGAAAACAACATCACCACCACTTCCACAAAGCACTTGGCAATTAGACAGGCGCTGACCTTAAGGATAGCGGAGTCAGTGGGTATGGGGAGAAGGCAGGAACGGGGTACTGATGGAGAATGATCAGCCATGATCACATTGAATGGCGGTGCTGGATCGAAGGGCCGAATGGCCTACTCCTGCACCTATTGTCTATTGACCCTCCCCTCCCATTGCCTGTCCAACCTGACACTTGATGCAGATCCCAGAACACTCAATCCCACCCTCACCAAGGACCAGGCCAATGGGACCAGGAGGACAGAGGAGCACAGATACACAGAGGAAACAACTGCAGATGCTGGTTTAACTAAAGTAGATACAAAAGGGTCTCAACCCAAAACGTCTCTCCAGAGATGCTGCCTGTCCCGCTGAGTTACTCCAGCACTTTGTGAAAAGCATTGAAACATGTGTCTCTGGCACTGTGAGGCCACTCTGGCACTCTACCACCCTGCCCCTTTTAGGCAAACCAGTCGCTGCAGTTTCTTGTGCCTGCACCGAATGATGATATTGGTATGAACGTGGTATTAGTGTTATACAGCAAGGAAACAGGCCCTTCGGCCCGACCTGCCCATGCTGACCAAGGTGCCACATCCACACTGGGCCAGTTTGGCCCATTTCCACCGAACCTTTCCTGTCCATTGATTTGGGACAAAGCAGACATGTTTAAAGTTGATCAGATCAGATTCAATTATGGGTTTCAAAGGGACAATTGGAAATAAAGTTGATGAGAAATATGTAGAAACATAGAAAATAGGTGCAGGAGGAGGCCATTCGGCCCTTCGATCCAGCACCACCATTCAATATGATCATGGCTGATCATCCACAATCAGTACCCCATTCCTGCTATCTCCCCATACCCCTTGATTCCGTTAGCCCGAAGAGCTAAATCTAACTCTCTCAGGATTGGGGGCCTTGCAATTCCTGAACCTGGTGACTTGTTCTTAAACCCTCTCGTGCATTTGTACATTCGAGGAGACCGACTAAGGAGACCCATCAGTTTAACAAGGGCTCCTAGTGCATCTGACACAGAGCATGGAACAGGCACAGCACAGGAACAGGCCATTCGGTACACGCCCTCTGTGGCAAACATGATGTCAAGTTAAACTAATCTCCATCTGCACCTCACGCTGCCTCGGCAAGGCCAGCAACATAATCAAGGACCAGTCTCACCCCGGCCACTCCCTCTTCTCCCCTCTCCCATCGGGCAACAGCTACAGAAGTGTGAAAACGCACACCTCCAGATTCAGGGACAGTTTCTTCCCGGCTGTTATCAGGCAACTGAACCATCCTACCACAACCAGAGAGCAGTGCTGAACTACTATCTACCTCATTGGTGACCCTCGGACTATCTTTGATTGGATGTTTCAGGTCAAGACCCTTCTCCAGGTCTCGACCCAAAACGTCACCCATTCCTTCTCTCCGTGGATGCAGCCTGTCCCGCTGAGTTACTCCAGCATTTTGTGTCTATCTCTGGTGTAAATCAGCATCTGCAGTTCCTTTCTACCCAATTTTGTTACATAAAGATCTAAAAGTGGTTTGATGTAATGTCAGCATTTACCATGCACACAGACAATTAAACCTAAAACTGTCAATGGCCATTTATAAAGAGACCATTTTGAAAAGTTCCTTTGGGAAAATATTAACATCAGCAGCCAGTCATATTGCTTGGTGTTACTTATTTGGTAGAACAGTAGAGGCTTTGCACAACCTTTGTCACTTCTGTTCTACCACTCAGATTAATAACAGCGGGTAGAGCTGCTGCCTCACAGCGCCAGAGACCCGGGTTCTATCCTGACTACGGGTGCTGTCTGTACGGAGTTTGTACGTTCTCCCCGTGACCTGCGTGGGTTTGCTCCGGGTGCTCCGGTTTCCTCCCACACTTCAAAGATGTGCGGGTTTGTAGGTTAATTGTAAATTGCCCCTAGTGTGTGTGGGATTGTGCTAGTGTGCGGGGATCGCTGGTCTGAGTGGACTCGGTGGGCCGAAGGGCCTGTTGTCGTGCTGTATCTCTAAACTATATGGTAACACAAACAACATGGGTGCGAGGGATTTGGTGCAGTCTAACTGTGTCCATGATTTGCAGGTAGTTTATCACCTCAACATAAGCACGTAATGGATTTATTCTGCACTGGCTCTACATGAACTATTGGCAGCTTAGCCTAGAGTAGCAGCAGGTAATCACTGACACTATCCAGAGGGCAGCTTCAGAAATGGCCAGCTGAGACCCTAAACCACCAATGAGTATTCAGCACCTATTGTCACGATAAACACAGTGCTTCGCCACGCTGTTTCTGCAAGTTTATCTTTGATGTCGGGAGTCCAGGTCTTGTCTTTGTGAAGTGTGTACTGGGGCTGGGGTTAATGAGCACACAATTGCAGACTTTGTTGCTTTGCTGACGTTACTTAAATCACACTGATCCTGCTGTGAAATTCCTCTAATCCCCTGTTATTGAACACATTAACCCATCCAAAATAAATCGGGCTGCACCTTCGTTAATCAGCTGACCAAGGGGTTTTAAACAATGCTTCACAATCTGTTAGCACAGCACCACATCACTTCCCATTAATCTGTGTAGGAAGGAACTGCAGGTGCTGGTTTACTCCGGAGATAAACGCAGAGTGCTGGAGTAACTCAGCGGGTCAGGCAGCATCTGTGGAGAACATGGATAGGTGACGTTTCATAGAGTGCTGGAGTAACTCAGCGGGTCTGGCAGCATCTCTGGAGAACATGGATAGGTGACGTTTCACAGAGTGCTGGAGTAACTCAGCAGGTCAGGCAGCATCTCTGGAGAACATGGATAGGTGACGTTTCGGGTCGAGACCCTTCTTCAGACATTGATCGTTGGGTTTTTAACAGTTCTGTGTTTCTGGTGGCATTTTTGGATAATTCACTGAGGCCAAACCGAGCGGTATGAACATTGACTTCTCTAACTTCACGTAACCCTTGCATCCCCTCTCTCTCCGTCCCTCCCCCACCCTAGTTATCGTACTAGTTTCACTGTCGCCCTGGTGAGTTTCACTATCTGTATAACTGGTTATCACCTTCCCCACAGCCAACAATGGACCAATGTGGGCTCCACCATTCCTTGATCATCGTTACTTTTTGTACATCTTTCATTAATTTGTTCCATATTTCTCTATATTACCGTCTATATCTCTCGTTTCCCTTTCCCCTGACTCTCACTCTGAAGAAGGGTCTCGACCCGAAACATCACCTATCCATGTTCTCCACAGATGCTGCCTGACCCGCTGAGTTACTCCAGCACTCTGTGAAACGTCACCTATCCATGTTCTCCACAGATGCTGCCTGACCCGCTGAGTTACTCCAGCACTCTGTGAAACATCACCTATCCATGTTCTCCACAGATGCTGCCTGACCCGCTGAGTTACTGCAGCATTTCGTATTTATCTTCGGTCAGAGTGGACTCCAAGCTCCAATGGTTGAACGCAGGGCAGGGAGGCAGCGGCAACCAGATGTGCAACCTCTGGTGTACGCAAGGTTGTTCGAGTTCCATTGAAAATAAAATAACGAGAATAGATTGGGTGAATGCACAGAATTATTTACCCAGATTAGGGGAATCAAGCTCCAGAGGACAGAGGATTAAGGTGAGAGGGGAAAGATTTAATAGGAACCAGAGAGGCAGCTTTTTCCACACAGAGGGTGGTGGGTGTACGGAACGAGCTGCCAGAGGAGGTAGTTGAGGCAGGGACTATCACAACATTTAAGACATTTGGACAGGTACATGGATAGGACAGGTTTAGAGGGTTATGGACCAAACACAGGCAGGTGGGAGAGTGCAGCCCATTCCTTCTCTCCAGAGATGCTGCCTGACCCATTGAGTTACTCCAGCATTTTGTGTCCATCTTCAGTGTAGATGGGGCACCTTGGTCGGCATGTACGAGTTGGGCTGAAGGGCCTGTTTCTGTGCTGTGCGATGCTGACTCGAACATGGAGCCGAGCTCAAGGTTATTGTTTGCAGACAATCTCAAGGATTACAAGAGGATTTCAGCAGCAACTCTGGTGCAATAGATTGATCACAAGGTGATCATCGGCGCTGACTTGTAATTTCTTTCCGTTTGGCTGAGATGTCATTAACATTTGCTGCAGGCTGCCAAACATTAAGTGCAATGAATTAGAATGAGCCTGGTTATTTTTCACATGAAAGGGCAGCTTAATTTACTTTTTAACTCCACAGATGCTGGCTGAAATCAGCCACAGCATATCACCTCCTACGGCAGTCTACTCAGCAAAGTCTATCAGTAGGACAAATGGGTGGGCCGGCACGGTGGTGCAGCGGGTAGAGCTGCTACCTCACAGTGCCAGAGACCCAGCTTCCATCCTGACTACGGGTGCTGTCTGTATGGAGTTTGCACGTTGTCCCCATGACCTGCGTGGGTTTTCTCCGGGTGCTCCAGTTTTCCTCCCACACTCCAAAGACGTGCAGGTTTGTGGGTTAATTGGCTTGGAATAAAATGTAAATTAATCCTGGTGTGTATAGGATAGTGTTAGTGTGCGGGGATCGCTGGTCAGCACGGACTCGGTGGGCCGAAAGGTTGTTTCCGTGCTGTATCTCTGAACTAAACTGAATATTTGTGCCATCTTCAGTCAGAATACCCAGTCAGTCACCAGTATTTATCAAAACCTTTTCCCAGGTTGTTGGACATTGAAGGTTAATTGGCTTCTGTTTGACTCTATTTAAGCAGGGGCATGGATTGGAAAGGTTTAGAGGAATATATGGGGCAAATGCAGGCCAATGGAACTAGAGTCCACGAGGCAATGTTGGGCCAAAGGCCTGTCTCCGTGCTGTCTGTCTCCAGCCAAGCTGAGATGCTTTTACCTTGCACAATAATAGGAAGAAATATCAGCATGTGTGCAGGAAGGAACTGCAGATGCTGGTTTAAACCAAAGGTAGACGAAGTGCTGGAGTAACTCAGCGGGACAGGCAGCATCTCTGGAGAGAAGGAATGGGTAACGTTTCGGGTCGAGTCTGAAGATGTGTCACAAATTACAGAGCAATTTAAACAAAACCATAAGCACCAGCAAACAATCTGACAACCCAGAAAAATACAAAGAATGGGTGTTGATTTAGTCACATCGGCTGTGGTCAATAGTGGAAGGTTTTCCAGAAAAACATCCCCAGCAAAAACTTAAATCAACAAAAACAACTCTTCACATTTTCCTTCCCTGCGTGATAGATGTGAAGCGTAGATGTTCTCAGCATGTTGTGCTGTACTAGTGGCAAAAATGAGACCTGATTCAGCAACCGTAAACCCACACTGTCCTGCAGAATCATTAACAGGAGCACTAGAGCACACAACAGATGGTGCCAATGGCACAATCTAACAGGCAACCGAATATCATGTACGGGCTCTATATCTCCTGTGGTTCACCAGCACTCTACATCTACAGTGGTAGAATGGTACCAAAGGTTGGGACATCACGGTGCCGTACCAAATGTTGGGGTGGCGCAGCGGGTAGAGCTGCTGCCTCACAGCGCCAGAGGCCCGGCTTCCATCCTGACTACGGATGCTGTCTGTACGGAGTTTGTACGTTCCCACTGTGATCTTCTCAGAGATCTTTGGTTCCCCCCCCACACTCCATCCTACCACAACCAGAGAGCAGTGCTGAACTATTATCTACCTCATTGGTGACCCTCGGACTATCTTTGATCGGACTTTGCTGGCTTTACCTTGCACTAAACGTTATTACCTTATCCTGTATTTGTTCACTGTGGACGGCTCGATTGTAATCATGTATTGTCTTTCTGCTGACTGGTTAGCACGCAACAAAAGCTTTTCACTGTACCTCGGTACACGTGACAATAAACTGAACTAAAAACTATCTCCCACAGCCTCTCTCTCCTACATTGGGCTCGTGCATTGCATCAATTAATGCGTCATGCACATCCAAAACTATTCCCATCCATCATTAACGCAGACAGCAGCAATGAACAGCTCTCTTACACACACTAAACTTGCTCAGAGTTTGCTGAATAGCAACCTCATTGGAAGAGAGACGGAGTGCTGGAGTAACTCAGCGGGTCAGGCAGCATCTCTGGAGAGAAGGGAATGGGTGCCGTTTCGGGTCAAGACCCTTCTTCAGACAGGGAGATTGTGGTGTCCTTCACTCACCCTGAGGTTTGCAAGGCGTTCTTCACACATTACCGCTTGCCTTCATGACCCATGCTTAGCACGGTAACACGAGATGCCCCGATTATATTTCGCCAGCAACAGTGGCAGTATGGAGAATGTCAGGGCAGTCGAGTACCTGGTCTAATGGAGAGGCTGGGCGAGAAATCAAAGCAAGTGCTCAAGACAGATGCTTCTCCTTGACTGAGCAAGTCACCAGTGCGTTCAGTAATTTTAATACTCACCTTTCAAAATAATTCCCATGATGGATGGCTGTGATAATTGTTGGGTGGGGATATCTTTCACAGTTCAAACGGAGAACTGTAGACTGCTTCTCCACCAGAGCTTTAGACTGCTTCTCCACCAGAACTGTAGACTGCTTCTCCACCAGAACTGTAGACTGCTTCTCCACCAGAACTGTAGACTGCTTCTCCACTCCAGAACTGTAGACTGCTTCTCCACCAGAACTGTAGACTGCTTCTCCGTTCCAGAACTGTAGACTGCTTCTCCACTCCAGAACTGTAGACTGCTTCTCCACCAGAACTGTAGACTGCTTCTCCACCAGAGCTTTAGACTGCTTCTCCGCTCCAGAACTGTAGACTGTTTCTCCACCAGAACTGTAGACTGCTTCTCCACCAGAGCTTTAGACTGCTTCTCCGCTCCAGAGCTGTAGACTGCTTCTCCACACAGACCATGCTCCAAATTTAGCGCCGTTTAGTTTAGAGATACAGCGCGGAAACAGCGCGGCCCACCGAGACCACGCCGACCAGCGATCCTCGCACACTGACACTACCCTACACACACACACACACACTATGGACAATTGACATTTATGCCAAGCCAATTAACCTACAAACTTGTACGTCTCTGGAATGTGGGAGGAAACGGGAGCAGCCAGTGAAAAGTAGGTGTAGAGAGGACACACAAACTCCCGTTCCCACACCGACCTGTGTGTCCTGGGCCTCCTCCACTGTCAGAGGAAGGCCAACTGTAAATTGGAGGAACAGCACCTCATATTTTGCTTGGGCAGCTTACACCCCAGTGGTATGAATGTTAATTTCTAACCAATTAACCCTTGCTTCCCCTCTCTCTGTCCCTCCCCCACCCTTGTCATGGTACTAGTTTCACTGTCGACGCAAGTTCCACTGTCTGTATATGTCGTTATCATCTACCCCACAGCCAACAATGGATCATTGTGGGCTCCACGTTTCCTTGATCATCGTTGCTTTCTGCATATCATTCATTCATTCGTTCTATGTACCTTCTATATCTCTCATTCCCCTTTCCAGACTCTCAGGCTGAAGGATCTCAACATGAAAGGTCACCTATTACTTCTCTCCAGAGATGCTGCCTGACCCGCTGAGTTACTCCAGCACTTTGTCTATCTTTGGGATAAAGTGTTTGGCCCATATACATATCCCACTAAACCTTGCTTGTCTCTGTACCTTTAGATGTTGTTCTAGTACCCACCTGATTGACTGACTGCTCGTTTGAATTATTCACTGGTTAAAAGGAGAAGATATTTGGTGAGACAAACTACACGGATTGCTGTGGGGGTTGGGATCTCTTTGTCAAGTTGGGCAGCACAGTCTAGAGTCTTTGTACACAGTTATTGTTGAAGATAAACCATTTAAGCTGTTAACTAGCTTTCTGCATTCCAAGGTGAAATGGCAGCGTTTTACAGCCTCAAAGCTAAAACTTTTAAAATCACCTATTTAAAACAAAACCACTCAAAATAATTTAAGTAAAGCGAGTTGTTTTAACCGAGTCCAAGCGATCTTCAGTTGTGACATTTAAAAGATGAGTATCAAAGCATTGGTGTAAGAGGTTATGGCAAAGTCAACAATGTAATGATTTATTACGAAGAACCACCTTCAGTAACACCAATCTACATCAACAGTAACACAACCCCTTGATCAAATAAACTTCATCTCAGCCTCCTCCGCAATGATCTCTGAAGAAAACGTCTTCATCAGTAAATGTCCAAATATATCCCGACAGTAGCAATCCCTCAGCAGCGTACACCGCCCAAACACGCTGTACACCGCCCAAACACGCTGTACACCGCCCAAACACGCTGTACACCGCCCAAACACGCTGTACACCGCCCAAACACGCTGTACACCGCCCAAACACGCCCCAGCGGACACCGCCCAAACACGCCCCAGCGTACACCGCCCAAACACGCTGTACACCGCCCAAACACGCCCCAGCGCACACCGCCCAAACACGCTGTACACCGCCCAAACACGCTGTACACCGCCCAAACACGCTGTACACCGCCCAAACACGCTGTACACCGCCCAAACACGCCCTAGCGTACACCGCCCAAACACGCTGTACACCGCCCAAACACGCTGTACACCGCCCAAACACGCTGTACACCGCCCAAACACGCCCCAGCGTACACCACCCAAACACGCTGAACACCGCCCAAACACGCTGTACACCGCCCAAACACGCTGTACACCGCCCAATCACGCCCCAGCGTACACTGCCCAAACACGCTGTACACCGCCCAAACAAGCCCCAGCGTACACCGCCCAAACACGCCCCAGCGTACACCGCCCAAACACGCTGTACACCGCCCAAACACGCTGTACACCGCCCAAACACGCTGTACACCGCCCAAACACGCTGTACACCGCCCAAACACGCTGTACACCGCCCAAACACGCTGTACACCGCCCAAACACGCCCCAGCGCACACCGCCCAAACACGCTGTACACCGCCCAAACACGCTGTACACCGCCCAAACACGCTGTACACCGCCCAAACACGCTGTACACCGCCCAAACAAGCCCCAGCGTACACCGCCCAAACACGCTGTACACCGCCCAAACACGCTGTACACCGCCCAAACACGCTGTACACCGCCCAAACAAGCCCCAGCGTACACCGCCCAAACACGCTTTACACCGCCCAAACAAGCCCCAGCGTACACCGCCCAAACACGCTGTACACCGCCCAAACACGCTGTACATCACCCAGGGCCAATAGACAATAGGCGCAGGAGGAGGCCATTTGGCCCTTCGAGCCAGCACCACCATTCAATGTGATCATGGCTGATCATCCACAATCAGTACCTCGTTCCTGCCTTCTCCCCATACCCCCTGACTCCGCTATCTATCTAACTCTCTCTTGAATGCATTCAGAGAATTGGCCTCCACTGCCTTCTGAGGCAGTGAATTCCACAGATTTACAACTCTCTGACTGAAAAGTTTTTCCTCATCTCAGTTCTAAATGGCTTACCCCTTATTCTTAAACTGTGGCCCCTTGTTCTGGACTCCCCCAACATTGGGAACATGTTTCCTGCCTCTAATGTGTCCAATCCCCTAATTATCTTATACGTTTCGATAAGATCCCCTCTCATCCTTCTAAATTCCAGTGTATACAAACCTAGCCGCTCCAGTCTTTCAACATATGACAGTCCCGCCATTCCAGGAATTAACCTAGTAAACCTACGCTGCATGCCCTCAATAGTCCAGGCATGTAGTTCACCTCCGGAGACGGGCGCTGAGAGAAGGTGTAAACACTCCTTGTTTTATTGGCAGAGCGGAGGTGGGAGAGGAGCTGAAACCAGGGAGGGTCGTACCACATTCCAAAGCCAGGGCTTGGTCCTTACCCCTGCACTCTCCACTTGACCCTGCACCCTCCCCCTTGGCCCCCCACCCTGCCCCGGCCCCCCACCCTCCCCCGGCCCCCCCACCCTCCCCCTGGCCCCCCACCCTCCCCCGGCCCCCCCATCCTCCCCCTGGCCCCCACCCTCCCCCTGGCCCCCCACCCTCCCCCTGGCCCCCCACCCTCCCCCGGCCCCCCCACCCTCCCCCGGCCCCCCCCACCCTCCCCCGGCCCCCCCACCCTCCCCCGGCCTCCTCACCCGGCCCCCTCACCCTCCCCCTGGCCCCCCCACCCTCCCCCGGCCCCCTCACCCTCCCCCGGCCCCCTCACCCTCCCCCTGGCCCCCCCACCCTCCCCCTGGCCCCCCACCCTCCCACTGGCCCCCCACCCTCCCCCTGCCCCCCCCCCCCACCCCACCCTCCCGCTGGCCCCCCACCCTCCCCCCGGCCCCCCACCCTCCCCCCGGCCCCCCACCCTCCCCCTGGCCCCAACCCCCCACCCTCCCCCTGACCCCCCCATCCTCCCCCTGACCTCCCCCACCCTCCCCCTGGCCCCAACCCCCAACCCTCCCCCTGAGGACCTGTTCTTGTGCTGCACTGTTTTACATTCTACAATGAGGTGAGGACCATTGACATGAGGATCTGCTGCCAGTGAGGAGGTGTGGACCACGTGATCGTGGGCAAGTACCTGATCGTATCTTCCACCACTGTGTTGATGCTGAGGGTGGATTAACTCAGCTGAGACGAACCCAACTGGATTTGTCTTGTTTATCCTATTTTTCCTCGGGATGCAATCGACTGTTGTCATAACAATAGCGGGAAGCCAAAACATTTCATGTGGCACGGAGCAGAACGTCTCGGCAGAATGAACCAGTCTCTGATTACTTGTTGATGTGGAGTTAGAAGTGAAGATCCAGCCTTTGTTTAATCTTGCACTGTAAATAATTCCACATGCTGGGACCATCAGCAAACTAGAAATGGGCACAGAGTGCTGGAGTAACTCAGCGGGTCAGGCAGCATCTGTGGAGAACATGGATAAGCAACGTTTTGGGTCGAGACCCTTCTTCAGACCCAAAACATCACCTATCCATGTTTTCCAGAGATGCTACCTGACCAACTGAATTACTCTTAAGTTCATAAATGACAGGAGCAGAATTAGGCCATTCAGCCCATCAAGTCTACCCCACCATTCTATCACGGCTGATCTATCTCTCCCCCCTAACCCCATTCTCCTGCCTTCTCCCCATAATTCCTGACACCCGCACTAATCAAGGATCTATCAATCTCTGCCTTAAGAATACCCACTGACTTGGCCTCCACAGCCGTCTGTGGCAATGAATTCCACAGATTCACCACCTTCTGACTGAAGAAATTCCTCCTCATCTCCTTCCTAAAGGAACGTCCTTTAATTCTGAGGCTGTGGCCTCTGGTCCTGGACTCTGCCACTGGTGGAAACATCCTCTCCACATCCACACTAGAAACATTTGTGGGAGGGGTGTGGGCAGGACTGCGATCCAGTGGAAACCTTTGTTCTTTTATTTGTGTGGAGAGGAGGGAGGTTTCATTCCATGTCTGCCAACCTCACATTGTCAGTGGTGGAAGCAGGTTCATGTGTTTCCGAGACCTTGCAGTAAAACTGACAATATCCTCGTAAATATTACAGAATTAATTCAGCCGTGGTCCCGCTCCACGTGTTTCTGTTTAACGTACGGCATGATGAGAGGCGTTTCTAAAGGAACATTCTCCCCGCTTTGGCATTTACAGTTTCACTGCTGTCAGTTCCACTGAGTTACTCCAGCATTTTTGTGTCACCCATTCCTTCTCTCCAGAGATGCTGCCTGTCCCGCTGAGTTACTCCAACATTTTGTGTCTACCTTCGATTTAAATCAGCAACTGCAGTTCTTCTCTTCACTGCTGTCTACGTGAGCCGAGAGGGTAACGGTGAAACTGATCGCAGGAGCCAGACACTGTGAAAACCTGCTTCATGCGCTTTTGATTCGTCAAGCTGAAAGGGCGCAGAGAAGATTTACGAGGACGTTGCCAGGACTCGAGGGTGTAAGCTACAGGAGAAATTGGGCAGGCTGGGACTCTATTCCCTGGAGCGCAGGAGGATGAGGGGTGATCTTATAGAGGTGGATAAAATCGTGAGAGGAATAGATCGGGTAGATGCACAGAGTCTCTTGCCCAGAGTAGGGGAATCGAGGACCAGAGGACGTAGGTTTAAGGTGAAGGGAAAAAGATTTAATAGGAATTTGAAGGGTAACTTTTGTTTTAACACAAAGGGTGGTGGGTGTATGGAATAAGCTACCAGAGGAGGTAGTTAGGCAGGTGGAACTAGTGTAGATGGGGCATGTTGGTTGGTGTTGGTAAGTGTGTCACTCAATAGATACTTTTAAGGTGGAGATAGATAGATTCTTGATCAGTGCGGGTGTCAGGGATAATGGGGAGAAGGCAGGGGTTGGGAGGGAGAGATAGATCAGCTACAATTGAATGGCGGGGTGGACTTGATGGGCCGAATGGCCTAATTCTTTCGTTTTGTTTAGAGATGCAACGTGAAAACAGGCCTTTTGGCCCACCGACTCCACGCCGACCAGCGATCCCCACACACTAACACCACCCTACACACACTGGAGACAATTTACATTTTAATACAAAGCCAATTAACCTACAAACCTGTAGGTCTTTGGAGTGTGGGAGGAAACCGGAGCACCCGGAGAAAACCCACGCAGGTCACGGGGAGAACGTACAAACTCCGTACAGACAGCACCTGTAGTCAGGATGGAACCCGGGTCTCTGGCGCCCTCTACCTGTGCCATTCTATTCCTAGAACTGATGAATTTATCAAGTTGGGCCGAAGGGCCTGTTTCCATACAGTACGAATACAAAAGTATGGATGAGCTGGGCCTATGCTCAACCAGCTTTTGAATTAACACCTTCACAGAGAGAGAGAGAGAGAGAGAGAGAGAGAGAGGAGAGAGAGAGAGAGAGAGAGAGAGAGAGAGAGAGAGAGAGAGAGAGAGAGAGAGAGAGAGAGAGAGAGAGAGAGAGAGAGAGAGAGAGAGAGAGAGAGAGAGAGAGAGAGAGAGAGAGAGAGAGAGAGAGAGAGAGAGAGAGAGAGAGAGAGAGAGAGAGAGAGAGAGAGAGAGAGAGAGAGAGAGAGAGAGAGAGAGAGAGAGAGAGAGAGAGCCGAAGCATTCTCAGTGCCAGCCACAGAACAGTGTGATGAGCTAGCAGAGTTTAGTGCTATATATAGAGGCATTAACTCAGAGTCCCACTTGCTTCTGACAATCACGATGAGTTGTTGCTTCACAGGCCTGCCATCCAGCCTTGCTGACTACTCTAGAAACCCCTGCAGTTCCATCCTGAAATGCTGCCTTTTGCCACCATAACTCTGTGGCATGGTGGCGCAGCGGGTAGAGCTGCTGCCTCACAGCGCCAGAGACCCGGCTTCCATCCTGACTACGGGTGCTGTCTGTACGGAGTTTGCACATTCTCCCTGTGACCTGCGTGGGTTTTCTCCGGGCGCTCCGGTTTCCTCCCACACTCCAAAGACGTGCAGGTTTGTAGGTTAATTGGCTTGGTATAAAATTGTAAATTGTCCCTAGTGTGTGTGTAGGATAGTGTACGTGTGCGGGGATCGCTGGTCGGCGCGGACTCGGTGGGCCGAAGGGCATGTTTCAGCGCTGTATCTCTAAACTAAACAGTACAAAGAGGTAGTCGAGGCAGGTACTATCACAGTTTGTAAAAGACATTTAGACAGGTACAGGGATAGGACAGGTTTAGAAGGATATGGGCCAAACGCAGGCAGATGGGACTAGTGTAGCTGGGACATGTTGGTCGGTGTGGGCAAGTTGGGCCGAAGGGTGACATTTTCCACAGAGGGTGCTACGTACACGGAACGAGTTGCCAGAAGAACATCTTTCACCATTTAAAATCTCCTCATTGTTTCTCCCAGTGGGTGACTTCCTGTTTTATTCCCCCCACATTGTACAGGTGCAGGAGGAGGCCATTCGGCCCTTCGAGCCAGTACCACCAGTCAATGTGATCACGGCTGATTATCCACAATCAGTACCCCGTTCCTGCTTTCTCCCCATATCCCTTGATTCCGTTAGCCCTCAGAGTTAAATCTAATTCTCTCTTGAAAACATCCAGTGAATTGGCCTCCACTGCCTTCTGTGGCAGAGAATTCCACAGATTGAGGAAGAATGTCCTCAGTTTGAGGAAGGGTCCTGACCCTAAACATCACCTATCAATGTCTTAAGTTTAATTTAGAGATACGGCATGGAAAACATGCCCTTCCACCGACCGATCCGTGCTGACCGGAGATCACCCGCCACACTAGTGACCAGCGATCACACTCGTGACCAGCGATCACACTCGTGACCAGCGATCACACTCGTGACCAGCGATCACACTCGTGACCAGCGATCACACTCGTGACCAGCGATCACCCACACACTCGTGACCAGCGATCACCCACACACTCGTTCTGTGTTGTCCAGTTTTGCATTCTTCACACTACATACAATTTACAGAAGTCAACTAACCTACAAACCTGCATGTCTTTGGAGTGTGGGAAAAAACCGGAGCACCCGGAGAAAACCCACGCGGTCTCAGGGAGAACGGACAAACTCCGTACAGACAGCACCCGCAGTCAGGATGGAACCCGAAATCTCTGGCGCCGTGAGGCAGCAACTCTACCGCTGCGCCACCGTGCCGGCCCAAAGTTCGCCAGAGATGCTGCCTGACCCGCTGAGTTACTCCAGCACTCTGTGAAACGTCACCTATCCATATTCTCCACAGATGCTGCCTGACCCGCTGAGTTACTCCAGCATTTTTGTGCCTTCTTCTCATTTATCATTGATATACACAGCTGGGGGTCAGCACCAAACGCAGATCCTGCTAATTGCTCATCAATTAATCCACCATCCCAGCCAAGACTGTTCACAATCGATCTGCTCCAACATTGTGCAATATCATATTATCCAAGACCTCGTACAATTGATTACACTTATTTGCTATTAGTTACAACCTCACCGCACACTAGAGTGGATGTGGAGAGGATGTTTCCACTAGTGGGAGAGTCTAGGACCAGAGGTCACAGCCTCAGAATTAAAGGATGTCACTTTAGGAAGGAAATGAGGTGGAATGTCTTTAGTCAGAGGGTGGTGAATCTGTGGAACTCATTGCCATAGACGGCTGTGGAGGCCACAAGTCAGTGGATATATTTAAGGCGGAGATAGATAGATTCTTGATTAGTGCGGGTGTCAGGGGTTATGGGGAGAAGGCAGGAGAATGGGGTTAGAAGGGAGAGATAGATCAGCCGTGACTGAACGGCGGAGTAGACTGGATGGGCCGAATGGCCTAATTCTGCTCCTATCACTTATAACTTTAGATTTTTGAAACAGGATTTTCCCTTTCATTAATGTTAAATCAAAGTGTGGACACAGGACTGCAGAGAGGAGTGTTGATGTGGTCAATGATAAACAGCCTCTGACAGAGATGGTGAACATAAATCTGAAAACAAGTCAGTGGAAATGGCAAGAGGTTACACAAATATTTTTTTTAATACTTTAAGTTAGAGTTGCTGCCTCACAGCGCCAGAGACCCGGATTCCATCCTGACTACGGGCACTGTCTGTACGGAGTTTGTATGTTCTCCCCGTGACCAGCGTGGGTTTTCTCCGGGTGCTCCGGTTTCCCCCCACACTCCAAATACGTATATGTTTGTAGGTTAATTGGCTTGGCTTAAATGCAAATTGAATGACCTAATTCTTTAGTTTAGATACAACGTGGAAACAGGCCCTACAAATTGTCCCTAGTGTGTGTAGGATAGTGTTAGTGTGCGGGATCGCTGGTCGGTGCAGACTCAGTGGGCCGAAGGATCTGTTTCCGTGCTGTATCTTTAAACTAAACTAGTGTATTCTGTTTTGATCACCCCGTTATAGAAAGAATGTCATTATGCTGAAAAGTGTAGAGAGGTGTAAAAGGATGTAGCCAGGATTTGTGGGCCTGAGCTACAGGGAGAGGTTGAGCAGGCTGGGACTCTATTCCTTAGAGCGCAGGAGATGATCTTATAGACGTGTACAAAATCATGAGAGGAATAGAGTGAAGGGTAGGGAAATCAAAAACTAGAGGACTTTGGTTTGTGAGAGGGGAAAGATTTAATAAGAACTCAGGGGCAATGTTTTTCAGAGGGTGGCGGGTCTATGGAACGAGTTGCCAGAGGTCAACGCAGGCACAATGACATTTAAATTACATTTGGACAGGTACATGGATAGGAAGGTTTAGAGATGTATGGGCCAAGTATACGGCGGCACGGTGGCGCAGCGGTAGAGTTGCTGCCTTACAGCGAATGCAGCGCCAGAGACTCAGGTTCGACCCTGACTACGGGTGCTGTCTGTACGGAGTTTGTACGTTCTCCCCGTGACCTGCGTGGGTTTTCTCCGAGATCTTCGGTTTCCTCCCACACTCCAAAGACGTGCAGGTATGTAGGTTAATTGACTGGGTAAAGGTAAAAATTGTCCCTAGTGTGTGTAGGATAGTGTTAATGTGGAGGGATCGCTGGGCGGCGCGGACTCGGTGGGCCGAAGGGCCTGTTTCCGCGCTGTATCTCTAAATCTTAAAGTATGGGCAAATAACACTACCTTAGGTGGGTCAGCAAGGAAGAGTTGGGCCAAATGGCCTGTTCCCATGCTGGATGAATGACCTCAACTTAGCTGAGAACTTAATTTAGTATAAATGTTTGCTTATATTTTATCTTTTTAACTTGTGCATCGCTTTTCAACGCATGTTGAATGTTTGTGTACGTCACGCTCTAAGTGAAGAGATATCCTCTCCAGCTCTCCGTGACATTTCATGCGACGGTTCTCCATTTGGCAAACTGCTCAAAGCCTCTCTCAATGGACCTGTATCTTTACAGCGGGTCAGCAGCATCTGTGGAGAACATGGATAGGTGATGTTTCACAGAGTGCTGGAGTAACTCAGCGGGTCAGGCAGCATCTCTGGAGAACATGGGTAGGTGACGTTTCACAGAGTGCTGGAGTAACTCAGCGGGTCAGGCAGCATCTCTGGAGAACATGGGTAGGTGACGTTTCACAGAGTGCTGGAGTAACTCAGCGGGTCAGGCAGCATCTCTGGAGAACATGGGTAGGTGACGTTTCACAGAGTGCTGGAGTAACTCAGCGGGTCAGGCAGCATCTGTTGAGCATGGATAGGTGATTTTTTGGGTCGGGATCCTTCTTCAGATGACACTGTAGGTCCTGACCAGAAATGTCATCTATCGCGCAAAGGGTGGTGGGTGCATGAACAAGCTGCCAGAGGAGGTAGATGAGGCAGGACTATCACAATGTTTAAGAAACACATTTGTACAGATAAATGGATAGGTTTGAGGAGGATTTGGATCAAACGCATGCAGGTGGACTAGTGTAGATGGGACATGTTTGGCCGGTGTGGGCAAGTTGGGCTGAAGGCCTGTTCTCACTTTGTATCACTGTATATAAGAGAATCGCTCTGCTCTATCACAGTGAAGTGGGCGCACATGGACAACTGGCTCTGAAACCGGTGCCACACATCTGGAAACAGCTGCAGTTTAAGCAATAAAGCACACATCTCTGTGAATAAATACCACCTTGTATATTTACATTAGGCAGTTTGATAAGATTATTTCTCGACATCTTGTCACTGCTCTCTCAAAAAACAACAAAGAGCCTAATTTTCACACAAGTCCAACATATGTAAAGTAGTGATCCTCAAACACAAATAAACATCTCAGAGACAGACGCACAGTGCTGGAGTAACTCAGCGGGTCAGGCAGCATCTGTGGAGAACTGGATAGGTGATGTTTCACAGAGTGCTGGAATAATTCAGCGTTGTCAGGCAGCATCTCTGGAGAGAGGGAGTGGGTGGCGTTTTGGGTCGAGACCCTTCTACCATCTCCATCAGGCTTCACTATAATAATGGCATATTTTATCGACATGAATAAAGGCACGCCAAAAAATGTGACAGTTTCACTAAATAGAGTCATAGAGTCAAACGCTGAAAAGAACCCCTTCAGCCCAACTTGCCCACACCTACCAACATGTCCAGCTACACCAGTCCCACCTGCCTGCGTTTGGTCCATATCCCTCCAAACCTGTCCTGTCCATGTACCTGTCCAACTGTTTCTTAAACGTTGTGATAGTCCCAGCCTCAACTACCTCCTCTGGCAGCTCGTTCCGTACACCCACCACCCTCTGTGTGAAAAAGGTACCCCTCTGGATCCTAGTAAATCTTTTCCCCTTCACATGAACCCATGTCCTCTGGTCCTCGATTTCCCTACTCTGGGCAAGAGACTCTGTACATCTACCTGATCTATTCCTCTCATGATCTCATCCTCCTGCGCTCCAAGGAATAGAGACCCATCCTGCCAAACCTCTCCCTGTAGCTCAGGCCCCCTGGTCCTGGCAACGTCATTGTAAGTCTGCTCTGAACTCTTTCAAGCATGACATCTTTGCTGTACATGGTGCCCAGAACTGAACACAATAGGATCTTGGATTTGCAGGGAATGTAGGGATATGGATTATGTGCAGGTAGATACGTGATGGTCACGGTATTGTGTCCAGCACAGACATTGTGGGCCAAATGGCCTGTTCTTACTGTACTGATCTGTGTTCAGTGTTCATCCATGTGGAACAGATCTGACTGTTTGCTTTGTGCATCTGCCTGCGATGTTCAGACGCCTGTCAACATTCTCCTTCATCTTCCCCAGAAGACATTGAAGCATCTCCAACCCTTGACTGGCAAGGCGAGACCGCAACTCTTCCCCATCCCACTCCCCCATCCCCCACTCCCCATCCAACTCCCCCATCCCCCACTCCCCCATCCCACTCTCCCATCCACTCTCCCATCCCACATCCCTCACCCCACTCCCCCATCCCCTACTCCCCCATCCCACACTCCCCCATCCCACTCTCCCATCCCACTCCCCCATCCCCCACCCACCCCCATCATCCCACCACCCCACCCTTCCCCTCCCTACAACCCAACCCCCTTCCCCACCTCCCAACCCATCCCCTCTTCCCCACCCCCCCACCCATCCCCCCTTCCCCACCACACCCCACCCTTCCCCCCACCCTTCTCAACCCCATGCTCCTGCCTTCTCCCCACAACCCCTGACGCAGAGGTTTAACGTGAGTGGGGAAAGATTCAAAAGGAACCCGAGGGGCAGCTCTTTCACAGAGAGGGCGGTGGGTGTATGGAACGAGTTGCCAGAGGAGGTAGTTGAGGCAGGGCTTAACACAATAATTGGACAGTTATGTGGATAAGATATAGAGGGATATGAGCCAAGTGCAGGCAGGTGGGACTAGCTAGTGTGGATGGGACATCGTAGTCAGAGTTGGGCTGAAGGGCCTTTTTCCATGCCGTTCGACTCTATACCCAGGCCACAGGCTTGATTTCCATGCATGTTTCTCTCAGCCCCTGTTCTTGTCGGCATCAATAACTCTGGTCCATTTACTGCCTTGCTCACAAAACAAGATATAAATTGACCCGACTTGTTTCAGAAAAGTCTCCAGATTGCTTTACAAGCAGAAATGTTTCAATCAGAATTTGCCAGCGAGCTAAGTCAGCAGCTTTATGAGAGGCCGCACTTGTAAACGACAACTGGAATCAAGTGTTATTGTTACTAAACACACAGGTAGAGTTTAGTTTTTGTGCAGAAGTTCACATTTGGAACAAAGACCCAACAAAGTACCCGATATCACCATCTCTACTTCCTTACAAGGCTGAGGGAGTTCGGCATACCCCAACAACTCTCACCAACTTCTACAGATGCACCACAGAAAGCATTTTATCTGGACGCATCACAGCTTGGTTTGGGAACAGCTCCATCCAAGACCGCAAGAAATTGCTGCTAAACATGAGCCCAGACCATCACACAAACCAACCTCCCTTCCGTCGACTCCATCTCCACCTCACGCTGCCTCGGCAAGGCCAGCAGCATAATCAAGGACCAGTCTCACCCCGGCCACCCCCTCTTCTCCCCTCTCCCATCGGGCAAGAGGTACAGAGGTGTTATCACCCGGCTGTTATCAGGCAACTGAACCATCCTACCACAACCAGAGAGCAGTGCTGAACTACTATCTACCTCATTGGTGACCCTCGGACTATCCTTAATCGGACTTTACAGACCTTACCTGGCACTAAATGCTATTCCCCTTATCATGTATCTGTCCACTGTGGATGGCTCGATTGTAATCAGGTATTATCTTTCCGCTGGCTGGATAGCAAGCAACAAAAAGCTTTTCACTGTACCTCGGTACAAGTGACAATAAACTAAACTCACTCCTCCTGATTTCCCTTGTCCACAGAAGACGACCACATGAGGATTTGAAACCCTCAATGAAATCCCACAGGAATCTCTTGTCCAACGAGGAAAGGACTATCGCGACGTTTAAGAAACTGTTAGACAAGTACATGGATAGTCATAGTCACCCAGCGTGGAAACAGGCCCTTCAGCCCTACTTGCCCACACCGGCCAACATGCCCCATCTACACTAGTCCCACCTGCCTGCGTTTGGCCCATATCCCTCTAAAACTGTCCTATCCATGTACCTGTCCAAATGTTTCTTCAACGTTGGGACAGTCCCTGCCTCAACTACCTCCTCTGGCAGCTTGTCCGTACACCCACCCTGTGTAAAAAAGTTGGCGTCCAGTTCCACCAAATCTCTCCCACCCCACCCTAAACCCACATGCTCTGGCCCTGATCCCCTTCCCCGGGTCAAACACTCTGCATTTACCGATCTATTCTTCTCATGCTTTTGGACAGGTTTGGACATGATTTTGGATGGGACAGGTTTGGAGGGATATGGGCCAAACGCGGGCAGGTGGGACTAGTGTAGCTGGGACATGTTTGTGGTGTGGGTGAGGTGGGACTAGTGTAGCTGGGACATGTTTGTGGTGTGGGTGAGGTGGGACTAGTGTAGATGGGGCATGTTTGTGGTGTGGGTGAGGTGGGACTAGTGTAGCTGGGACATGTTTGTGGTGTGGGCAGGTGGGACTAGTGTAGCTGGGACATGTTTGTGGTGTGGGTGAGGTGGGACTAGTGTAGCTGGACATGTTTGTGGTGTGGTGAGGTGGGACTAGTGTAGCTGGGACATGTTTGTGGTGTGGGCAGGTGGGACTAGTGTAGCTGGGACATGTTTGTGGTGTGGGCAGGTGGACTAGTGTAGACGGGGCATGGTTTGTGGTGTGGGCAGGTGGGACTAGTGTAGCTGGGACATGTTTGTGGTGTGGGCAGGTGGGACTAGTGTAGCTGGGACATGTTTGTGGTGTGGGCAGGTGGGACTAGTGTAGCTGGGACATGTTTGTAGTGTGGGCAGGTGGGACTAGTGTAGCTGGGACATGTTTGTGGTGTGGGTGAGTTGGGCCGTGGGGTCTGTTTCCACACTGTGTGACTATGACCGCACTACCACTTCCCACATTGTCAATCAGCTCCCCATCACCGTGACCGAGGGACATCACTGACACGCAGACTGATTTAGGTTTATCGCGCGTTTCTCTCTTCGTACTTAAGTTACACCACCAGGATGAGACACGAGACATCTGGCCAGACTTAATTACCCCTCACGCTCTGGCAGTAATAAATTCTGCAGCATAAGAGACAGTGTAAATATTGACCCCCACTTGCCCGTGTTAGACAGGGGGAGAGAGGGGGAGAGGGAGAGAGGGAGAGAGGGAGAGAGGGAGAGAGGGAGAGAGGGAGAGAGGGAGAGAGGGAGAGAGGGAGAGAGGGAGAGAGGGAGAGAGGGAGAGAGGGAGAGAGGGAGAGAGGGAGAGAGGGAGAGAGGGAGAGAGGGAGAGAGGGAGAGGGAGAGGGAGAGGGAGAGGGAGAGGGAGAGGGAGAGGGAGAGGGAGAGGGAGAGGGAGAGGGAGAGGGAGAGGGAGAGGGAGAGGGAGAGGGGTCGTTATTATATTTTTCACTCGTGCAATAATACGCATCAAAAATATTCAAGATGAATAGTGTCAACTAATGCAAACAAGGGCTTAATGACAGGGTGCCCCATGAAGGGGCAACGTGAGGAGCAGCGGGTTATTGCTGGAGGTTAATGACAGGGTGCCCCACGAAGGGGCAACGTGAGGATCAGCGGGTTATTGCTGGAGGTTTTGATGTGGGTTTGCCGAGCTGCCTGGTGTAGTGTGGCTGGTTTGTTATTCCTGCATTATGGGGCCATGTTCACTGTTCATCTGGCCACAACGCCCCGCAAATAAATTAACCAGCGGAGTGCTGCACACTGCGGCTGGGACGTAGAACAGTGTTAGTGTGTAGGAAGGAACTGCAGACGCTGGTTTAAACCGAAGATAGACACAAAATGCTGGAGTAACACAGCGGGACAGGCAGCGTCTCTGGAGAGAAGGAATGGGTGACGTTTCGGGTGGAGATCCTTCTTCAGACTGGTTAGGGATCAGGGAAGCCGCCTGCCTGGTACTTGCCCACCCACACAGCAATTTACCCCCACTATTTCAGCAAATTATCTGCAGTAGTTCAGGAAATTATGGTTTATTGTTTCATGGTATCATTGATTATTTTACACATTATCTGCACTAGACTTGTAATGCTGCAGGATATACACCGATCAGCCAAAACATTATGACCTGATAAGCCAAAACATTACGACCACCTGCCTAATATGCTGCTGGTCCTCCCTTAGTGTTACGTTGCCCAGTATCTGGGGACTCACGATTACAGTGTGGGCTGGTCCTATGGGGAGAACATCACACAAACAAAAACACAGCTTCACAGTTACCACGAGTCAAGGTCAGTCAATTAATTTGTGAATGCGCTCAAGGTTTTTCTGGAGATAAGGTAGATTTTAATTAGCAGTGACTTCAGTGCCAGGTACAGAAGAACTGTCATCATTAATAACGACCAAGACACAAGACTGGAGAGATAATGGCTCCTCTGTACAAAGCCAGAAGCAACTCAAGGACCATTCATCTCCGCATGGTTTAGAATTGCAACTTACAAGCTATTATTTATGATCAATGTTCTTCCTAGATTGCCAGGGTCTGACCAGGGGGGATTATTGCCAGAGTCTGATCGGGGGGATTATTGCCAGAGTCTGACCCTGGGGGGATTATGGTCAGTCTGACCGTGGGGGGATTATGGTCAGTCTGACCGTGGGGGGATTATGACCATGGTCCCCACTGCCATCACCCTGCTCTCTTCCCCTTCTTCATTCATTCATCGCCATACATCCCCCATTTACCTTTCATTCCCCACCTTTCCCCCACTCCCCCCTACATCCCTCCCTCCAGCTTTACATTTCCCTCCTCCTCATCTCTGTGTGTGTGACAACTTTTTGTTTCCTTTTCACCTCCAGCCTTTGTCACTCACTCCACCCATCTGCCCATCACCCCCCTCCCCCTATCTACACGGTAGAGTTGCTGCCTCACAGCGCCACAGACCCGGGTTCCATCCTGACTACGGTTGATGTACGTTTTCCCCGTGACCTGCGTGGGTTTTCTCCGGGTGCTCCGGTTTCCTCCCACACTCCAAAGGCGTGCAGGTTTGTAGGTTAATTGGTTTGGTGTAAATGTAAATTGTACACTGGTGTGTGTAGGATAGTATAAGTGTGCGGGGATCGCTGGTCGTAGCAGGCTCGGTGGGCCGAAGGGCCTGTTTCTGCACTGCATTTGTAAAGTAAACAACTGCTTGTGACGTTGATAATCACTGACCGTCTCCACCCTGGACATTCACTTTTCCCAGTGGCCTGAATCGTCCTTCCTATTGGCCAATGAACATTTCTGAAACAGTCTCCATCCCATTTCTTACTCTCACCTTAATCTACTCTCTGCTACATTTATAAATGTTATAGGAAAGATGTTGTCCAGCTGGAAAGGGTACAGAGACGATTTACAAGGATGTTGCCAGGACTATACGTTCTGAGCTACAGGGAGACGTTGAGTAGGCTGGTAGTTTATTCCTTGGAGTGCAGGAGGATGAGGGGAGATCTTATAGAGGTGTACAAATTCATAAGAGGAATAGATCGGGTAGACGCACAGAGTCTCTTGCCCTGAGTAGGGGAATCGAGGACCAGAGGACATACGTTTAAGGTGAAGGGGAAAAGATCTAATAGAAATCTGAGGGATAACTTTTTCACACAGAGGGGGGTGGGTGTATGGAACGAGCTGCCAGAGGAGGTAGTTGAGGCACGGACTATCGCAAAGTTTAAGAAAGTTAGACAGGACTGTTTGGATAGGACAGGTTTGGAGGGATATGGGCCAAATGTGGGCAGGTGGCACTGGTGTAGATGGGGCATGTCGGTGGTGTGGGGAGGTTGGGCTGAAGGGCCTGTTTCCACGCTGTATCACTGTGACTCTATTTAAACACTGGATTAAATCATTGCTGATGGGTGTGAATGACTGGTCTGTGTTCTGAAACCCACTCTTCCAAGCCGTCCTTCATGTTTTTCCAATTGCCCCTCATTACTGGCATTACATTGCACAATCATCATTCTTCAACGTTTAGCAATTCAGGACCAGCAGTGTGAAAACCATTAGTGCTGTATAAATCATTAATTTAAAAATAGAACCATTCACAGCAGCATTTTGCTGTATTATAAATGCACTGTTTCATCGAGATAAAGTCCAGTTCAAGACACAACAGATTCTAGCGATATATAAATGATCCCATCAGGTAAGAGGCGGCCTCCTGTTCAGTCTGCACTGGAGCCTGGAAATTAAACGGTGTAGGTTCGAGTCCCCAGTGGTTCAACATGTTCAAGCAAAGTCTTTTCCTATTTTAATTGAGGCATTTAATCTGTTTTAAATAAGCAGATGAAATTCCCATCACCACAGTGCGAGAAAGCTCTTTACATAAACACATTAACATGTTCCTGTAATCATTATTGGATAGAGGTTTGAGTATTTTAATATCCTGTTATAAATCACTAAATTCCTCTCCAGCAGTTGAACCCTTTGATTTCTGTAAACTGAAATGCACAAATTACATACCATTGAAATTTGTACAAGTTTCAAACTCAGAACAGTAGAGCACAGAAACTGGCCCTTCAGCCCACAATGTCCGTGCTGAACATGATCTCAGGTTAAACTAATCTTATCTGCCTGCACGTGATCCATATCCCACCATTCCACTGCCTGGAGAGCACGCAACAAAAGCTTTTCACGGTACCTCGGCACACGTTACAATAAACTAAACTACAATCAACTAAACTAAATGAATGAATGAATGAATGAATAAGTTTATTGGCCAAGTATGCATATACAAGGAATGTGCCTTGGTGCTCCGCTCACAAATGACAACACAAACATACAGTTAACAATTAAGAATAACGTCAGTATTATTTGCATTATGAGAAGCATTGAAAATCGGTGCAGGAGAAGGCCATTCGGCCCTTTGAGCCAGCACTGCAATTCAATATTCAAGAGAGAGCTAGATAGAGCTCTTAAGGATGGCAGAGTCAGGGGGTATGGGGAGAAGGCAGGAACGGGGTACTGATTGAGAATGATTAACCATGATCACAATGGTGGTGCTGGCTCGAAGGGCTGAAAGGCCTCCTCCTGCACCTATTGTCTATTGTCTGATATGATCACGGCTGATCATCCACAATCAGTACCCCGTTCCTGCTTTCTCCCCATATCCCTTGATTCCGTTAGCCCCAAGAGCTAAATCTAACTCTCTCTTGAAAACATCCAGTGAATTGGCCTCCACTGCCTTCTGTGGCAGAGAATTCCACAGATTCACAACTCTCTGTGTAAAGAAGTTTTTCCTCGTTGTATTATTGTATTCTTAATGTATCTGTGAGCTTCATGCTAACAAGCAAACTCATTGGACATGACAATAAACTAATCTAAACTCCCACCCCGGCTCAGGTTCCCAATGACCAGGTTCTCCACTACATTCCTGCACAAGAACTCAGCCTGACCAATGAAACACGACCAACACTCCTTGTATTCACACCCGGCCAAAGGATATTTAATATTTTGGAAACTCCGACTCGGAGGAAGTGGCTGTTCATAATTCATAATTGGTGCAGAAAAGGAAATTAGCAGCTGTACAAACGAATTATTTATTTGGTCTTAAATCTCTCAGGGACCGGCATTGAAACACAGCATGGCTAAACAACATGGTTATGGTTAAAACGTTGCTCCCACATTGGTCAACTCTGAACAAGGCGAGAATACTTGGGGGGGGGGGAGGGTGTGAGGTGTCACGGGGGGTGGGGGGTGGAGGGGGTGAGCTGTCATGGGGGGTGGGGGGTGGAGGGGGTGAGCTGTCAGGGGGGGTGGAGGGGGTGAGCTGTCATGGGGGGTGGGGGGTGGAGGGGGTGAGCTGTCAGGGGGGGAGGGGGGTGAGCCGTGATGGGAGGGGGTGTGAGCTGTGACAAGGTGGTGGGGGGTGGAGGGGGTGAGGTGTCATGGGGGGAGGGGGGTGGAGGGGGCGTGCGCTGTCACGGGGGGAGGGGGTTGAGCCGTGATGGGAGGGGGTGTGAGCTGTGACGGGGGGGGGGTGGAGGGGGTGAGGCGTAATGGGACGGGGTGTGAGCTGTCACGGGGGGTGGGGGGTGGAGGGGGTGAGCTGTCACGGGGGTGGGGGGTGGGACATGATGAGAGGGGGCGTGAGCTGTCACGGGGGGAGGGGGCGTGAGCTGTCACGGGGGGAGGGGGGAGGAGGGTGTGAGCTGTCACGGGGGGAGGGGACAGGATTGGAGGAGGACCAGGGGCAATATATACCTGCACACCCACCTATATACCTGCACACCTACCATATACCTGCACACCCACCTATATACCCGCGTGGGGTGCGTGGCGGTGACGTCACCCTGTCCTGTATTTGGGAGTGAAGAGGTTGGTGACCCTACGTACAGCACGGGAGTAGGCCCTTCGGGCCACAATGTCAATGCCAAACATGATTCAAAACCAACTCTTATCTGCCTGCAAGTGATCCAGGTCCCTCCATTCCCTGCAGATCTATTCAGCCGTCCAAAAGTCTCTTAAACACCACTATGGTATCTGTCTCCACCACCACCCCTGGCAGCGCGTTCCAAATACTCGTCACCTTCTGCATAAAAACACCTGCCCCACACATTTCCTTTCAACTTTGCCCCTCTCACCTTAAAGTTGTGCCCTCTGGTCTGGTTCTGACTGTCTATGCCTCTGATAATTTTATACGTTTCGATCAGGTCTCCCATTAACCTCCAGCGTTCCAGAGAAAACAATCCAAGTCAGTCCAACCTCCCCCTGGAGCCGATGCCCTCTAATCCAAGCATTGACCGCATGTGATCAAGGGGCCACCTCAAGTGTGTTGCTCTTCACAGTTAGATTTCCAAAAATACAAAACACAGTTTGAGAAACTATTCAATTTAAAACCTTTTCTCTAAAACACAAAACACAAATAGTGAGCGGCCTGGATAGAGTGGATGTAGAGAGGATGTTTCCACTGGTGGGAGAGTCTAGGACCAGAGGGCACAGCCTCAGAATAAAAGGACGTCCCTTTAGGAAGGAGATGAGGAGGAATTTATTTAGCCAGTGGAATTCATTGCCACAGGCAGTGGTAGAGGCCAAGTCAATTGATATTTTAAAGACAGAGTTAAATAGATTGTTGATTAGTGCGGGTGTCAGGGGTTATGGGGAGAAGGCAGGAGAATGGGATTTGGAGGGAGAGATAGATCAGCCGTGATTGAATGGCAGGGTGGACTTAATGGGCCGAACGGCCTAATTCTGCTCCTATCACTTATGCAGACCTCCTAACATTTGATTTTACAAATTCAGAATTTTGATGTCCAAAATTCAGAATTTTACATCAAAATTCATAATATGGTGAGTAATGCAACTTTTCAGCAAAAAAAACGTATGCACGCCAACTGCACATACGTGTTGCGTTACAGTCACGTGTGAAAAACAACGATTATTTCCAACAGTCTGTAGTTCTTGGACTACATGTACAATGTCAGGCCGATCATGAGTACATTCTACTATTATAGAAAGGTTATTGATCAGAAATACTTTTTACAACAAAGAAAAAATTTGTTTTGTTTTATTTTTTCTATTTTGCTTTTTCCTTCCACATCCCAATTCTCTTGGTGTTGAATAAAAGAACAACGGTCATAAAATGTATGACTGTTAGGAAGAAAAAGTTTCATTTAAAACTGCACATACCTAATTCAATTGACGACATACTTGCTCCAGTGGTCTTCAATAACAAATCACAATGGTCCGTCCCCCCCAACCCTACTCCCCCCCACCCCCCTCTCCCCACCCCTCCCCTACCCCCACTCCCTCCCCACCCCCTCCCCCCCGCTCTCCCCACCCCCACCCTCCCTACCCCCACTCTCCCCACCCCCACCCCACTAGGGGGGAGAGGGGGAGGGGGAGAGGGGTGAGGGGGTGAGGGGGAGAGGGGGGAGAGGGGAGAGGGGGAGAGGGATGAGGGGGAGAGGGGTGAGGGGGAGGGGGGAGGGGGAGAGGGGGGAGGGGTGAGGGGGAGAGGGGGGAGGGGTGAGGGGGAGAGGGGGGAGAGGGGAGAGGGGAGAGGGGGAGAGGGGAGAGGGGTGAGGGGGAGAGGGGTGAGGGGTGAGGGGGAGAGGGGAGAGGGGTGAGGGGGAGAGGGGTGAGGGGGAGAGGGGAGAGGGGAGAGGGGGAGAGGGGAGAGGGGTAATGGGGAGAGGGGAGAGGGGTGAGGGGGAGAGGGGTGAGGGGGAGAAGGGGGAGAGGGGAGAGGGGGAGAGGGGTGAGGGGGAGAGGGGGGAGAGGGGTGAGGGGGAGTGGGGTGAGGAGGAGAGGGGGAGAGGGGTGAGGGGGAGAGCGGTGAAAGGGAGAGGGGGGAGGGGGAGAGGGGTGAGGGTGAGAGGGGGAGAGGGGTGAGGGGGAGAGGGGGAGAGGGGTGAGGGGGAGTGGGGTGAGGAGGAGAGGGGGAGAGGGGTGAGGGGGAGAGCGGTGAAAGGGAGAGGGGGAGGGGGAGAGGGGAGAGGGGTGAGGGGGAGAGGGGTGAGGAGGAGAGGGGGGAGGGGGAGAGGGGTGAGGGGGAGAGGGGTGAGAGGGAGAGGGTGAGGAGGTGGGGAGGGGGAGAGCGGTGAGGAGGAGAGGGGGAGGGGGAGAGGGGAGAGGGGTGAGGAGGAGAGGGGTGAGGAGGAGAGGGTGAGGAGGTGGGGAGGGGGAGAGCGGTGAGGAGGAGAGGGGGGAGGGGGAGAGGGGTGAGGGGGAGAGGGGTGAGGGGGAGAGGGGAGAGGGGTGAGGAGGAGAGGGTGAGGAGGTGGGGAGGTGAGGGGGAGGTGATGGGGGGAGAGATGAGGTGATGGGGGGAAGGTGAGCGGGGGAAATGGGGGGAGGAGGGAGGGAGGCGAGACGAGTGGCGGGGTGAGGCGAGGTGTGAGGTGGCGGCGGGCCGTGTGTTTTGCGGATAAATCTGAGGCAAAATCAAAATGGCGGAAATGAAATAAAGCGGAAAGTTCCCGCCAAATCTGCGGGGTCGAAAGGGCTCTGGTCTGGGTGGGGTGGGGTGGGAGGTCTGGGTGGGGTGGGGTGGGGTGGGAGGGCTGGTCTGGGTGGGGTGGGAGGTCTGGTCTGGGTGGGGTGGGGTGAGGTGGGAGGTCTGGGTGGGGTGAGGCGGGAGGTCTGGGTGGGGTGGGGTAAGGTGGGGTGAGGCGGGTGGTCTGGGTGGGGTGGGGTGTGGTGGGAGGTCTGGGTGGGGTGAGGCGGGAGGTCTGGGTGGGGTGGGGTGGGGTGAGGTGGGAGGTCTGGGTGGGGTGAGGCGGGAGGTCTGGGTGGGGTGGGGTGCGGTGAGGTGGGAGGTCTGGGTGGGGTGAGGCGGGAGGTCTGGGTGGGGTGGGGTGGGGTGAGGTGGGAGGTCTGGGTGGGGTGGGGTGGGGTGAGGTGGGAGGTCTGGGTGGGGTGGGGTGGGGTGAGGTGGGAGGTCTGGGTGGGGTGGGGTGGGGTGAGGTGGGAGGTCTGGGTGGGGTGGGGTGGGGTGAGGTGGGAGGTCTGGGTGGGGTGGGGTGGGGTGGGGCGGGAGGTCTGGGTGGGGTGGGGTGGGGTGGGGTGGGGTGGGGTGGGGTGGGGTGGGGTGGGGTGGGGTGGGGTGGGGTGGGGTGGGGTGGGGTGGGAGGTCTGGGTGGGGTGGGGTGAGGTGGGAGGTCTGGGTGGGGTGGGGTGGGGTGGGGTGGGGTGGGGTGGGGTGGGAGGTCTGGGTGGGGTGGGGTGGGGTGAGGTGGGAGGTCTGGGTGGGGTGGGGTGGGGTGGGGTGGGGTGGGGTGGGGTGCGGTGAGGTGGGAGGTCTGGGTGGGGTGGGGTGGGGTGGGGTGGGGTGGGGTGGGGTGGGGTGGGGTGGGGTGGGGTGGGGTGGGGAGGTCTGCTCTACTGATGACTTCATGACAAATGCCAAGTCACTGTTGTCCTACATTGACAACTCAACTAGAAAATCCAGTGGCAATTAACAGGAGCAACTATCGACCCACGTAAACAAACCTTATTTATTTTGCATTTGCAAATATCATTCAGTTATTGTCTTACAATTCGATATGAATGACAATGAAGGAATAATGTTACCATTCACTGACCAATTAAATATTAAGTACAATCAATTATTCACTAAATGTCAGCAATTGGTCACTATTGCTGCTTTGCCACCACGTGCCCCTCTACTACAGTTGCCATCTCTCATTAGGAAGAGGAGAAGCTGAGAAACCTGTCTGAAGAAGGGTCTCAGACCAAAACATCACCTATTCCTTTTCTCTACAGATGCTGCATGACCCGCTGAGTTACTCCAGCATTTTGTGTCTATCTTTGATGTAAGGCAACGCAAGGCAAGTTTATTTATATAGCACATTTTATACAGCAATGGCAATTCAAAGTGCCTCTCACACACATAGAGCATAAAATAAAGAATACAGTAAACCAGCATCTTATACAATATTCACTCCTATACAATAGTAGAATGATTTGTTCAGTCACAGAAGCTTTTGAACCCAAGGAGATTTCAGCTGAGCCAGAGTTTATCACAAGCAGGGACAATGCTAGACCAGTCTCACTCCAAGATGGTGGACAATAAGCAACAGGTTGAACCAAGATAAACATTATCCAACAAAGTTACTTACCCAAGGCAACTCATCCTCCTCCAGTGGATCATCCCACCATTCAATCATGGCTGATCTATCTCTCTCTCTCTCAACCCCATTCTCCTGCCTTCTCCCCATAACCTCTGACATCCGCACTGATCAAGAATCTATCTATCTCTGTCTTAAATATATCCACTGACTTGTGGCCTCCACAGCCGTCTGTGGCAATGAATTCCACAGATTCACCACCCTCTGACTAAAGAAAATCCTCTTTAACTCCATTCCATTCTAAAATTCTGAGGCTGTGCCCTCTGTTCCTAGACTCTCCCATTAGTAGAAACATCCTCTCCACACCCACTCTGTCCAGGCCTTTTACTATTCAGTAAGTTTCAATGAGTTCCCGCTCAATCTTCTAAACTCCAGCGAGTACAGGCCCAATGCCGACAAATGCTCATCATAGGTTAACCCACTCATCCCAGGGATTATTCTATAAACCTCTTCTGGAGCCTCTCCAACACCAGCACATCCCTCCTCAGATTTGGGGCCAAAACCTGTCGTATCCACGCACCTGTCCAAATGTCTTTTAAATGTTGTTGTAGTCCCTGCCTCAACTACCTCCTCTGGCAGCTTGTTCCATACACCCACCGCCATAAAAGAAAATAAGTTGCCTCTCAGGTTCTGATTAAATCCTTCCCACCTCACCCTCTAGTTCTTGATTCCCCAACCCTGGGGCAAAATGTCCTTGTGCATTCGACCCTATCATTGCCTCACTCATTCCACGTTTAAGTTAAACCTGCCTTAAGCATCGTTGAAATATTCATAAATACAAAAAAACAACAATGTCGCCAAGATAGAACCAGCTACTTTCTTGTGAGCATAAGTCAGTCAGTAAAACTGCCGCAAGCAATCAATGCAACAAAGATGACTTCTTTATTTGTAAATGTTAAACCATTCGGAATCGATGTACAATGTAAACAACACATCAGCCTCTCACCTGTTGTGGTGAGTTGCATCATTCATACCTCTCACACGGTGAAGAATGATTGCACACGTTCTTGTGCAGATATCTGCTGTTTTTATGGGTCATGTAAATCAATTTACTTTAAATTAATGATGGAATGCCAGCAATGAGAGGGAACAAAGGAAATATCTTTCTCCAATCTGCCTTCATTTCCCTTCACTTGGAGTGATTACACTTTCGTTCTTTGCAAAGTTTGCTCATGCTAACCCCATCTGGCTAACATTTAGAATTCCACCAGCTGCTCCAAACTCCTGCCAAGCACAACTTTTGAAATGTTTACAGGAGACTTTCATTTATTTAACTTGCAGCCTTTGCCTTGAGATATTATTTGCAGATGGAGGAGAATCTTAGAAATAGTAGCAATAGATTGTGATAGAAATTGCAGGACGCAGCCCAGACCATCACAAAAGCCAACCACCCCTCCACTGACTCCATCTCCACCTCACGCTACCTCGGCAAGGCCAGCAACCCAGACCATCACACAAACTATCCTCCCTTCCATCAACTCCATCTCCACCTCACGCTGCCTCGGCAAGGCCAGCAGCATAATCAAGGACCAGTCTCACCCCGGCCACTCCCTCTTCTCCCCTCTCCCATCGGGCAAGAGGTACAGAAGTGTGAAAACGCACACCTCCAGATTCAGGGACAGTTTCTTCCCGGCTGTTATCAGGCAACTGAACCATCCTACCACAACCAGAGAGCAGTGCTGAACTACTATCTACCTCATTGGTGACCCTCGGACTATTCTTGATTGGACTTTACTGGCTTTTCCTTGCACTAAACGTTATTCCCTTTATCCTGTATCTGTTCACTGTGGACGGCTCGACTGTAATCATGTATTGTCTTTCCCCTGACTGGTTAGCACGCAACAAAAGCTTTTCACTGTACCTCGGTACACGTGACAATAAACTAAATGCAGGTTTATTAGGCAGAGGTGAGGTCTGCTTTTTTTCCAGCAACGCATGGCCACCATTTAGTGCTCCTCTAAAGCCAAGCACAATGTCCGTGACACGATCACTCTGCCCAAACCAAACAAGGAGGGAAATAGCAGAGCAGCACAGTGGTGCAGCGGGTAGAGCTGCTGCCTCACAGCACCAGGGACCCGGCTTCCATCCTGGCTATGGGTGCTGGCTGTTGTTTGTACGTTCTCCCTGTGACAGTTTTCTCCGGGTGCTCCGGTTTCCTCCCACACTCCAAAGACGTGTAGGTTAATTGGCTTTGGTACGTTGTACACCAGTCGTTAGTACGCAGGATAGTGTTAGTATGTGGGGTGATCGCTGGTCGGCACAGACTCAATGGGCTGAAGGGCCTGTTTCCACGCTGTACCACTAAAGTCTAAATTATAGCATCACAGATGCTGTGACTAAGTTCCTCAGGTGACCATGGAATGAATTTCCAGTCAAGGTTAGCATTTAAGAGAAGCCATCTTGACAAAGACATTGGGTTGACACTGTGGAAAGGTTCGTTTCTATCAAGTGGACCAGAAATAGCTGCTGCCAGAGTTTCTCAAATATGACGATTATTGTTGCTGCTGTTTAATGGTCCAATAACGAAAATAAAACAGTCCAAATGACCCATGCTGCAAACAAGGAATGTCTTTTAGAAGGATGAGGGGAACCCACTGAGTTACTCCAGCACTTTGTGAAACGTCATCTATCCATGTTCTCCACAGATGCTGCCTGACCCGCTGAGTTACTCCATTTGTGTAGGCACTGGGCCTGTACTCGCTGGAGTTTAGAAGGAAGAGTTTAGAATAGTGGCCTGGATAAAGTGGATGTGGAGAGGATGGTTCCACTAGTGGGAGAGTCTAGGACCAGAGGCCACAGCCTCAGAATTAAAGGACGTTCCTTTAGGAAGGAGATGAGGAGGAATTTCCGCTCCTAGAACTTCAGAACTTATGAGAGGACAGAATGGAGATGATGGTGAGGTGGTGGCCAAGACTCGATGGTGCCTGGACTCTGAGCTGGTACAACTCTGTGATTCCCTCTGTTGCACTGAGAACGTTTACCCTTTCCTGTTTACTGGCTTTTGCACTTCTGCCTTTAGTCAGATTTTGTTGGCATGACACATCTCCCGAACATCTGCCGCCAGATACAAGAAATCGATCCCAGTATTTATTCCCGAGAAACCAGAGCAGAACCTCCCTCCGCACAGCCGAGAGGAAGCGTATCACCTGGTCGGTGTGGCTCCTGACACAAAGGATAGAGTTGTCTCGTCAGTAACTCAGGGCAGACGGCATCTGCAATGTCGGAAACCCACCCTGCAATTAGCCCAATAAATCAGGAGAGAGCGGGCGTAGGTAATGGCCGATTCCGGAGCAGATGAGATCAGCCAAGAATTGAGACATTCACGAAACAGACAGCGCAGGAAAGGACAGACAGCGGGCCGGGCTGGGCTGAAAGTAAGTTGTGTGTTGCTGAGAGGATCATTCAACTAAATACAGGCCCACATACAGTGAAGCATTTACTGTCACACGTACACATGAATGATAACCAAGGTGGTGTGTGTCTGTAATGCTATTTGCTTTTTAAATTACAGGTTTAACATTTCACGTATTTTTTCATAATTTAAGATGTGCTGACAGAGGCAGAATCTGCCCAACTTTCCAAAAGTATTTGACTGGTCAGTTTGGTGATAATCAGAGGGGTTTCTGTTGTGTGAGTCTGTGGCGCACACTGTAAACAGAATCAGAAGTCGCAGCAAGTCCCTGGTTTATGGTTTGTTCTTTGTTCCAAGCACATTGATCACAGCGGCATGATGGTGCAGCGGGTAGAGCTGCTGCCTCACAGCGCCAGAGACCCAGGTTCCATCCTGACTACGGGTGCTGTCTGTACGGAATTTCCCATGACCTGCGTGGGTTTTCTCCAGGTGCTCCGGTTTCCTCCCACACTCCAAAGACGTACAGATTTGTAGGTTCACAAAATGCTGGAGTAACTCAGCAGGTCAGGCAGCATCTCAGGAGAGAAGGAATGGGTGACGTTTTGGGTCGAGACCCTTCTTTGACTCCTCCCACTTCCTCCAAACCAGAGGCGTAGCTATGGGCACTCGCATGGGGCCCAGCTATGCCTGCCTCTTTGTCGGGTACGTCGAACAATCCCTGTTCCGGACGTACACTGGCCCTATCCCCGAACTCTACCTTCGCTACATTGACGACTGCATTGGTGCTACCTCTTGCACCCATGCAGAACTCACTGACTTCATACACTTCACCTCCAATTTCCATCCTGCTCTTAAATATACTTGGACTGTCTCCTACATCTCCCTCCCGTTTCTGGACCTCACCATCTCCATCACAGGAGACAGACTAGTGACGGACAAGAGTCTGAAGAAGGGTCTCGACCCGAAACGTCACCCATTCCTTCTCTCCTGAGATGCTGCCTGACCTGCTGAGTTACTCCAGCATTTTGTGAATAAATACCTTCGATTTGTTGTTGCATCTGCAGTTATTTTCTTACAGATTTGTAGGTTAATTGGCTTCGGTAAAGATTGTAAATTGACCCTAGTGTGTGTAGGATAGTGTTAGTGTACGGGATGGTTGCTGGTTGGCGTAGACTTGGTGGGCTGGCCTGTTTCCGCGCTGTATCTCTAAACTAAACTAAACTAAACTATCGTTACCGGTGAGTTGCTCACATTGTGCTTTACTACAATTATTAGACAAGAACCATCCTACCACAACCAGAGAGCAGTCCTGAACTACTATCTACCTCATTGGAGACCATAGGATTATCTTTAATCGGACTTTATTGGCTTTACCTTGCACTAAACGTTATTCCCTTATCATGCATCTGTACACTGTGGATGATTCAACAAAAAGGCTTTTCACTGTACCTCGGTACACATGAAAAAAACGAAACTAAACTGTAACATGCCCTGGAGTAGGAGAAACAAAAGTATAGTATTGGTATTGGTTTATTATCGTCACGTGCACCGAGGTGCAGACTGCAGAATATAGTGTTACAGCACTCGAGTGGTATACGTACAGAAACAAAGTCCAAGGTCCTGCAAGATGGTACATTAGAAGATCAGGTCCACACATTGGCAAATGGAACAACTGCACAATAGTCTGAAACCAGAGAGGTAGAAGGTGCGCGCTTTCAAGCTTCGGCACCTTCTGCCGGACAGGAGCGGGGAGAAGAAGGAATGACCGGGGTGGGACAAGTCTTTGATCATGTTGGCTGCTTTCCCAAGGCAGCGTGAAGTGTAGATGGAGTCAATGGTGGGGAGTGTGGTGTGTGTGATGGACTGGGCTACATCTACAATGGTGGGGAGTGTGGTGTGTGTGTGATGGGCTGGGCTACATCTACAATGGTGGGGAGTGTGGTGTGTGTGATGGGCTGGGCTACATCTACAATGGTGGGGAGTGTGGTGTGTGTGATTGGCTGGGCTACATCTACAATGGTGGGGAGTGTGGTGTGTGTGATGGACTGGGCTACATCTACAATGGTGGGGAGTGTGGTGTGTGTGATGGGCTGGGCTACATCTACAATGGTGGGGAGTGTGGTGTGTGATGGGCTGGGCCACATCTACAATGGTGGGGAGTGTGGTGTGTGTGATGGGCTGGGCTACATCTACAATGGTGGGGAGTATGGTGTGTGTGATGGACTGGGCTACATCTACAATGGTGGGGAGTGTGGTGTGTGTGATGGACTGGGCTACATCTACAATGGTGGGGAGTGTGGTGTGTGTGATGGGCTGGGCTACATTTACAATGGTGGGGAGTGTGGTCTGTGTGATGGACTGGGCTAATTCCACAACTCTGCAATTCCTTGCGGTCTTGGGCAGAGTTGTGATGGACTGGTTTACTAGGGGGGCATCTGCAGAAGTTACAGAATGTAGGAACAAAATAAAGAAAACTCTTGCCAAGCCAAACTCACCCCCCAGCCACATGGTCTTTGTGAGCGTCATTGCCTTGGGAGGCCATCGATTGTCACACTGTAGTCTAACTGACTCTGGGAGATGGTTGAACCATTGACCCCAAGAGGGATCTGGCTGAAATGTTGACTCCTCATAAGTCAAACACAACTTGGGGTGATGCCAAGATGGCCCCTAGAGTGGGATACGTGGCCTCATGAGGAAGAAACATGCCAAGTTTGTTGCTGGTGAGACAGCTACAGAAAGATTAATGGCAGTTACTCCAGCACTCTGTCTATGTTGGGGCAAGACCATTGTGTTGGTGTGGCAGAGATTGACAGTGGCAGCTCTGTTTCCCTCCCCCTTTCAGAGGGATCTCGGGCAGGAGCTTGTGTTGGTGTGAAGTTTCCCCATCAGATGTGATCACATCCCTGATGCTTGTCAGTGCTGAGCTCACGGTATCCCCTCCTACAGCTTAGCCTGAAGAAGGATCTCGACCCGAAACACCACCCGTTCCTTCTCTCCAGAGATGCTGCCTGCCCCGCTGAGTTACTTACTCCAACATTTTGTATCTATCTTCGGTGTAAACCAGCATCTGCAGTTCCTTCTAACAGCCATCCCTTTTCTCTTTAGCTTCAGACTCTTCAGAGCCCAGAAATGTGTTGACTGTGTGTCAGCTGAGTCTGTTATCACCACTGTGGAAACATTTGGTCTTTTGTTTGAAGCCACTGCTTGTTTTGTTTTCAAATACCAGTCAGTCCAGCATTTGGCTCTTGTTTAATGGCTTTAAGTGTGGCCTTGTGTTGTGTTTACTTTCGTTTACTTTAGTTTAGTACAGATGTTTACTTTAGTTTAGTGGTACTGTGCGGAAACAGGCCCTTTGGCCCACCGAGTCCACGCCAGCCAGCTATCCGAACTACAATCTGCACTCTGTATCTTCCCCTTTGCTCTAACTATTGCACTTGAGTTTGACTTGATTGTATTTATGTGTTGTGTTATCTGATCTGTGTAGGAAGGAACTGCAGATGCTGGTTTAAACTGAAGGTAGACACAAAGCGCTGGAGTAACTCAGCGGTCAGGCAGCAGTTCTGGAGAAAAAGAATAGATGACATTTTGGGTTGAGACCCTTCTTCAGACCTGGTTTGGATAACTAATCTGTTTGGATAGCCTGCAAAACAAAGCTTTTCACAGTACCTTAGTACAAGTAATTTAGATCTACAACAATAAATCTAAACCTAACCTTTCCTTTTGTTGATACTATGGAATTCCCCACTCAATAACTTCAAATTCTTAGAAGGCGACCCCAACCAAATGGCTTCATGCAATTAAAAAACGCTTTCCATCAACCAAACCTATTTAAGATTCTGCTTTTGGAGTTTAAATCAAATGATGATAGATACAATTACGATTTTTAAAAGACATTTGGACTGATATCTGAACAGGTTAGAGGGACTCTGGCCCAAATGTAGTCATGTGGGACTAGCCCAACTTCATGTGTTCATAAGTGATAGGAGCAGAATTAGGCCATTCGGCCCATCAAGTCTACTCCACCATTCAATCATGGCTGATCTATTTCTCCCTCCAAACCCCATTCTCCTGTCTTCTCCCCATAACCACTGACGCCCGTACTAATCAAGAATCTATCTATCTCTGCCTTATATACATCCATTGACTTGGCCTCCACAGCCTTCTGAGTACCAGGGGTCACACACAGTTTAAGAACAAGGGGTCGGCCATTTAGGACTGAGATGAGGAAAAACATTTTCAGCAAGACAGTTGTGAATCTGTGGAATTCTCTTCCACAGAAGGCAGTGGAAGCCAATTCACTAAAGGTAATCAAGGGAGAGTTAGATTTATCTCTTAGAGCTAACGGAATCAAGGGATATGGGGAGAAAGCAGGAACGGGGACTGATTCTGGATGATCAGCCGTGATCATATTGAATGGCGGTGCTGGCTCGAAGGGCTGCATGGCCTACTCCTGCACCTGTTTTCTATGTTCTGTGGCAATGAATCCCACAGAATCACCACCCTCTGACAAGAAATTCCTCCTCATCTCCTTCCTAAAAGAACGTCCTTTAATCTGAGGCTGTGCCCTCTGGTCCTAGACTCTCCCACTAGTGGAAACATCCTCTCCACATTCTCTCCATCAAGGCCTTGATCCACATGGATAGAAGAGCCTGATTCTGTGCTGCATAGCTCTATTATTGGGCACCGTGGGTAGAGCTGCTGCCTCACAGCGCCAGAGACCCGGGTTCCATCCCGACTACGGGTGCTGTCTGTACGGAGTTTGTACGTTCTTCCCGTGACCTGCGTGGGTTTTCTCCGACATCTTCAGTTTCTTCCCACACTCCAAAGACGTGCAGGTTTGTAGGGTAATGGCTTGGTATAAGTGTAAATTATCCCTAGTGTGTGTAGGAGAGTGTTAGTGTGCGGGGATCACTGGTCGGCGTGGACTCAGTGGGCCATGTCTCCGCGCTGTATCTCAAAAACAAAAAAAAGAAAAACTAATGTGTAGGATGGAACTGCAGATGCTGGTTCAAACCGAAGGTAGACACAAAATGCTGGAGTAACTCAGCGGGACAGGCAGCATCTCTGGAGAGAAGGAATGGGTGACGTTTTGGGTCAAGACCCGAACAAGAAAAACCAAGGTACATGCTGCTAGATGTGTGATTGTCAGTGAGTCCATGAGCTCTGGGTGGTTGAAGAAGAAAGGAAAGAGTTAAATTCTGTCCTTCAACCCGACCCAGGAAAGGTAAAAGAATGAAAGAGTGCGGCAGGCAGCAGCTCAGAGGCATTAGGCACCGGCAGCCTCCCCTGAAGCTCCAATCCCTCTTCAAGCCCCTTCAATCAAGGGAAGGATTTACCCTGCTTCTGTGTCGTGCCTGTGAGCAGATTGTCATCCAGAGCAGTGTACAGAATCAATCAGGGTGGATTACGCATCCTATCTCAATGCAAATCACATCCCAAACAGAATCCACAGCATCACCAGCCCATCTCCCACATCACCAGCCCCTCACCCACATCACCAGCCCCTCACCCACATCCCAAACAGAGTCCACAGCATCACCAGCCCATCACCCACATCCCAAACAGAGTCCGCAGCATCACCAGCCCATCTCCCAAATCTCCATCCAATTCCACTTTCTTCATACGACCTTGAGATCTCATTTTTATTTGGAGCTTTGTAAAACTATGGGAGGATTACAGAATGTTAGAAAACACAACCCTGTCCGTTGGTTGAAAGCTACAGGTGGTTCACTTCAAAGAGACACAATTAAATATTTATTAACAGAGTTTTACAAATTACTTGCTATTTATTGTGTCTCTCAGAGCTTGCAAAAATGTGGTTTAGTTTAGTTTTGTTTATTGTCAACATGTACCTCGGTTCAGTGAAAAGCTTTTATAGTTTAGTTTAGTTTAGAGATACAGCATTTTATCAGGATGCATCACAGCTTGGTTTGGGACCAGCTCCATCCAAGACCGCACGAAATTGCAGAGAATTGCGGACGCAGCCCAGACCATCACACAAACCAACCACCCCTCCACTGACTCCATCTCCACCTCACGCTGCCTCGGCAAGGCCAGCAGCATAATAAAGGACCAGTCTCACCCCGGCCACTCCCTCTTCTCCCCTCTCCCATCAGGCAAGAGGTACAGAAGTGTGAAAACGCACACCTCCAGATTCAGGGACAGTTTCTTCCCGGCTGTTATCAGGCAACTGAACCATCCTACCACAACCAGAGAGCAGTGCTGAACTACTATCTACCTCATTGGTGACCCTCGGACTATCTTTGATCGGACTTTACTGGCTTTTCCTTGCACTAAACGTTATTCCCTTATCATGTATCTGTACACTGTGGACGGCTCGATTGTAATCATGTATTGTCTTTCCTCTGACTGGTTAGCGCGCAACAAAAGCTTTTCACTGTACCTCGGTACACGTGACAATAAACTAAACTAAACTAAACCTACCAATCCATGGAGGGTCAGACCACGTGGTGTTGGAGACTGGGTTCGATCCTGACTACGGGTGCTGTCTGTACGGAGTTTGCACGTTCTCCCCGTGACCTGCGTGGGTTTTCTCCGGGTGCTCTGGTTTCCTCCCGCAATCCAAAAACGTGCAGGTTTGTAGGTTAATTGGCTTGGTCTAAATGTAAAATTGTCCCTAGTGTGTGTAGGATAGTATTAGTGTGTGGGGATCGCTGGTCGGCGCGGACTCATAGAAACATAGAAAATAGGTGCAGGAGTAGGCCATTCGGCCCTTCGAGCCTGCACCGCCATTCAATATGATCATGGCTGATCATCCAGTTCAGTAGCCTGTACCTGCCTTCTCTCCATACCCCCTGATCCCTTTAGCAAAAAGGGCCACATCTAACTCCCTCTTAAATATAGCCAATGAACTGGCCTCAACTACCTTCTGTGGCAGAGAATTCCACAGACTCACCACTCTCTGTGTGAAGAAATGTTTTCTCATCGCGGTGGGCCGAAGGGTTTGTTTCCACACTGTATCTCTAACCTAAACTAAAAACTAAAAGCATGCCTTCACTGTGTCAGATTGCGTTTGGATGGAATTGCAGGAGTTCTGGGCAGGGATGGGGTGAGACCTGACGAAAGGTTTTTGACCTGAAATATTAACTCGGTTTCTCTTCCCACGGATGCGGCCTGACCCGTTGAGTGCTTCTGTCATCTTCTGTTTCTCCGACAGAATGTAATGGTTTACCTTGGCGTTGCCCCGATTTGTAAATCATCCGTCTCGTGTGTAGCCTCTTGTCAGGCAACAGCCATTACAAAGAGATGGATCTGATACATTGGACAAACAGACAGGAATTTATATTGAGATTATAAATCAGGGCATACTCTCGATTTCTCTTTGCCTTATTACCAAAGAATTTGCACAGCATTCCATTAAAGCATATTGTCATCACTGATAGAATCGAGCACACTGCAGCTGGTTTCACTTGTGATTGATATCACCAGAATGAACATTGGCTGGCTGAATGATCGTCGATGCAGCGAACGTACAAGCAGCAAATTCTCAACTACTAACATGAGCTAAATCCTCTCTGTTTTTAACAGCAGTTCGTAGTTTAGTTTAGTTTGGAGATACAGCGTGGAAACGGGCCCACTGGGACCGCGCCGACCAGCGATCCCCGCACACCAACACTATCCTGCACACACTGGGGACAATTTTAACATTTATACCAAGCCAATTAACCTACATACTTGTACATCTTTGAAGTGTGGGAGGAAACCGGAGATCTCTGAGAAAAACAAGCAGTCCTGGGGAGAACGTACAAACTCCGTACAGACAGCACCCGTAGTCAGGATGAAACCCGGGTCTCTGACGCTGCAAGCGCTGTTCGGCAGCAACTCTACCGTTATGCCACCGTGTTAATTGGAAAAAACGGCCTTCCTTCCTTCCCTAGAAGAATTCTGGTTACTTAGAAATGTATCAAATGATACATTCCTGCTCTGATCCACCTCGGCCTACCCGATCTCCCGGTTGCCAAACACTTTAACTCCCCCTCCCATTCCCACACTGACCTCTCTGATCTGGGCCTCCTCCATTATCAGGGTGAGGCTCAGCGCAAATTGGAGGAACAGCGCCTGATATTTCATTTGGGCAGCTTACAGCCCAGCAGTATGAAATTGGCTTCTTTAACACACACCACACTCCCCACCATTGTAGATGTAGCCCAGTCCATCACACACACCACAATCCCCACCATTGTAGATGTAGCCCAGTCCATCACACACACCGCACTCCCCACCATTGTAGATGTAGCCCAGCCCATCACACACACCACACTCCCCACCATTGTGGATGTAGCCCAGCCCATCACACACACCACACTCCCCACCATTGACTCCATCTACATTTCACGCTGCCTCGAGAAAGCAGCCAACATGATCAAAGACTTGTCCCACCATGCTCATTCCTTCTTCTCCCCGTTCCTGTCCGGCAGAAGGTACAGAAGCTTGAAAGCGCGCACCACCAGACTCAGGGACAGCTTCTTCCCCTCTGTTATCAGGCTTCTGAACGGCCCTTCCATAAGCTGGAATGTAGTCCTGATCTTCCAACCTACCTCATTGTGGACTCTGGACTTTTTCTCTAACTGTAGCACTGTAACACTCTACTCTGCACTCTGGTATTTTTCCCTTTGCACTCCCTGTTGGCCTTGTGAACGACTCGCTTGTACTCATGTAGAGTATGACTTGACCGGACCACACGCAAACAATGGGTTTCCACACTATCTTGGGACACGTTACAATAATAAATCAACAAACAGTCTTATGAAGGGTCTCGACCCGATACGTCACCCATCCATGTTCTCCAGAGATGCTGCCTGACCCGCTGAGTTACTCCAGCACTCTGTGAAACGTCACCTATCCATGTTCTCCACAGATGCTGCCTGACCCGCTGAGTTACTCTGGCATTTTGTGTCTACCTGAGACAGGTACATCGATAGGACAGGCTTGCAGGGCAGGCAGGTGGGACTGGTGTAGATGAGACATGTTTTCACACTATGTGTCTATCTGCTGTGCTAAAAAGCTGAGTTTAACAAAAGGCCTTTGGGCCTGTCAAGTGAATAAGCTTTGGGCCTGGATAGTGAATATCCAGCACACTCTGTCTGCATCTTCCCCGCTCACTCACTGCCGAGAGGAATGGCCAAGGTGGTTCTGACACACAACACTGATTGACTGATTCATAGTGACTTGCTCAGTAAATCAGCAGGCTAAGAGTTTTGTAGCCGTGTAGCTCAGCTGTAAATTCACAGGCCCAGGATGCAGACGGCTTGATTAATGTTCTGGAGATAGGAGTACAAATCTTCTTCAGCTGCTGGGGAAGTTTTACTTCAGTTAATTGAATAAATGTGGGTAAAGCCAGCATCAGTACCTGCTGTGACGGGTAGTTATCAAACGTGAATGATAGCTTCCAACCCGAAACGTTATCTTCTTTATCAGAGATACAGCGTGGAAACAGGCCCTTCGGCCCACACTATCCTACACACACTAGGGACAATTTACATTTATACCAAGCTAATTAACCTAAAAACCTGTATGTCTTTTAATGTGGGATTTAACCGGAGCACCCGGAGAAAACCCACGCAGGTCACGGGGAGAACGTACAAACTCCGTTTAGACAGCGTCCGTAGTCAGGATGGAACCCGGGTCTCTGGCGCTGTGAGGCAGCAGCTCTACCCGCTGCACCACCGGGCCGCCCCTATTCCTTTTCTCCAGAGGCGCTGCCTTCCAGCACTCTGTGTTTATCTTTGTTACCAAACTCACCCAGTTTACTGAAGTCCTTTAGTAATGACACCTGCTGGCCTGACCCAGACTGGAATATGCACAACGTTTTGTGCACGACACAGGGCCGGCACGGTGGTGCAGCGGGTAGAGCTGCTGCTGCCTCACAGCGCCAGAGACCCGGGTTCCATCCTGACTACGGGCGCTGTCTGTACGGAGTTTGTACGTTCTCCCCGTGACCTGCGTGGGTTTCTCCGGATGCTCCGGTTTCCTCCCACACTCCAAAGACGTACAAGTTTGTAGATTAATTGACTTGGTATAAATGTAAATTATAGCATTAGTGTGCAGCGATCGCTGGTCGGCACAGACTCGGTGGGCCGAAGGGCCTGTTTCTGTGCTGTATCTCTAAACTAAACTAAACTAAACTGATATTCCCTTATCCTGTATCTGAACACTGTGAACGGCTCGATTGTAATGGATTGTCTTTCCACTGACTGGAAAGCACGCAACAAAAGCTTTTCACTGTACCTCAGTACACGTGACAATAAACTAATGACTAATGACACACACTCACACACTCCAACACACACACACTCACACAAGCATACTCACAGATACACAAGCACAGACATACTCACACACACACATTCAGTCACACACTCATACTCACACACGCACACTCATACACACTCTCCCATACACACACACATGTGCACACTCACATGCACACACACACACTCACTCACACACACACAGAACAGGGATGTGTGTTGGTGCTGTGACACCTGTGGTGTCTGTGCCGGACTGCATCCCATCCCTGCTGTGAACAATGGAACAGGGAGCCAGCCCTGGGAACGGCTGACCTCAGCAGTGGGGAGACTGAGTACGCATGAAAGGGATATTCACCCTGACTTGCACGTCGGAGATCACAGTGCTGCCCGTCCAGTAACACACGGCTAATCCTGTGCCGAGCCTGTGTGAAGGTGCAATGTCATTGTGCACCTGCCCACTTTCAGTGAGACGGACCAGTGACCTGACATCTGACCTCCACTGCCTCTTGTCAAGATGATTGTTTCTGCCGATGTTGCTTTGACTTTGCCATTGTGCCCATCACGCCCTTCACCGCGTTACCTCCCATTTGCCGTTACGCTTGTCGTGTTAAAGTATCGCAGCTGAGAACTTAAGCAAGCAGTGGCAAAGGTCAGAATCCAAGAGAACGTGGACCATTGTGGCCAAGCCAATACCTGAGCATTGTTCTCCTCCTTCGACTGGCTGCAAAGAAAGAATGTTTGCCCGTTAAACTCAAAAGCTTTTATTGTCTACTAAAGCCAAGCCAGTTTATATGGCGTGGTGGGTGTGGAGGTGGGAGGTGTGGGTGTGGGGGGGGGGGGGTGTGGAGGTGTGGGTTCACACACCTCCATACACACCAACACACTAATACGTTGGTGTGAGAAGCAACTGCAGATGCTGGTTTAAACTGAACACTAGTCTAAAAATGCTGGAGTAACTCAACGGGTCAAACAACATCTCTGGAGAGAAGGAATGGGTGACGTTTCAGGTCGAGACCCTTCTTCTTCACACTCCAGCACTCTGTGAAACGTCACCTATCCATGTTCTCCACAGTTGCTGCCTGACCCGCTGAGTTACTCAAGCACTCTGTGAAACGTCACCTATCCATGTTCTCCACAGATGCTGTCTGACCCGCTGAGTTACTCCAGCTTTTTGTGCCTGTTACAGTATTCATGTTCAGATCCAAACCTGGAACATCGCTGGGATTGATCAGCCGTGCGGCAGATTGATCATGTGTCCTTGGATCAGGATGTAATCCCCAGATGGGAAGACTCGCTGGGTTTGATTGCACTGATTTCTTCAGCTCAACAGAATTTTTAAAAACCCAAATGTCACAGAGTGAAGCCTGTGTTCCAGCGAGCGTGTGCCTCGATGTGTTAATTAGAGTCGAGCTGTAGATATAACCGGGTAATCCTGCAGGAAATCCCTCTCCAGCACGCTGGGATGGGTTCAGAGTGCAGCGTTCAGCGCAGCGTCCAGAGTGCAGCGTTCAGAGTGCAGCGTTCAGAGTGCGGAGTTCAGAGTGCGGAGTTCAGAGTGCAGCGTTCAGAGTGCAGCGTCCAGAGGGCAACGTCCAGAGTGCAGCGTTCAGAGTGCAGCGTTCAGCGCAGCGTCCAGTGCAGCGTCCAGAGTGCAGCGTCCAGAGTGCAGCGTCCAGAGTGCAGCGTCCAGAGTGCAGCGTCCAGAGTGCAGCGTCCAGAGTGCAGCGTCCAGAGTGCAGCGTCCAGAGTGCAGCGTCCAGAGTGCAGCGTCCAGAGTGCAGCGTCCAGAGTGCAGCGTTCAGAGTGCAGCGTTCAGCGCAGCGTCCAGAGTGCAGTGTTCAGAGTGCAGCGTTCAGTGCAACGTCCAGTGCAGTGTTCAGTGCAGCGTTCAGAGTGCAGTGTTCAGAGTGCAGCGTTCAGTGCAGTGTTCAGAGTGCAGCGTTCAGTGCAGTGTTCAGAGTGCAGCGTTCAGTGCGGCGTTCAGAGTGCAGTGTTCAGAGTGCAGCATTCAGTGCAGCGTTCAGTGCAGCGTTCAGAGTGCAGTGTTCAGAGTGCAGCGTTCAGCGCAGTGTTCAGAGTGCAGCGTTCAGCGCAGCGTCCAGTGCAGCGTTCAGTGCAGCGTTCAGAGTGCAGCGTCCAGTGCAGCGTTCAGCGCAGCGTCCAGTGCAGCGTTCAGAGTGCAGCGTTCAGAGTGCAGCGTTCAGAGTGCAGCGTCCAGTGCAGCGTTCAGAGTGCAGTGTTCAGAGTGCAGTGTTCAGTGCAGCGTTCAGCGCAGTGTTCAGAGTGCAGCGTTCAGCGCAGCGTCCAGTGCAGCGTTCAGTGCAGCGTTCAGAGTGCAGCGTCCAGTGCAGCGTTCAGCGCAGCGTCCAGTGCAGCGTTCAGAGTGCAGCGTTCAGAGTGCAGCGTTCAGAGTGCAGCGTCCAGTGCAGCATTCAGTGCAGCGTCCAGTGCAGCGTCCAGAGTGCAGCGTTCAGAGTGCAGCGTCCAGTGCAACGTTCAGAGTGCAGCGTCCAGTGCAGCGTTCAGAGTGCAGCGTTCAGAGTGCAGCGTTCAGAGTGCAGCATCCAGTGCAGCGTTCAGCGCAGCGTCCAGTGCAGCGTTCAGAGTGTAGCGACTCTGCCCCTATTCCGGGGTTACGTCCACGCCCGTGTGCGTTCAGAGAGAGACCACGCGCTGTCCATGGGCACAGCTGGGCACGGCGGGGAGAGGAATGCATCCTTTTCTTTAAACAAAAATAAATGACCACAATAATATATACAATACAAAACAATACCAAACAAGCCCACCGCCATGATACAAAATCTATCTAGTTATCTAAAACAAATACTCTTAAATATATCAGGGGAGAGGGACTCGAAACATGGACGGGTAAGGTAGGAAAGAATTGGAGTAGAACATGACTAAACTTTCATAGAATCATAGAATGGTACAGCATGGAAATAGGCCATTCAGCCCATCATGTTTTCTCCACTCCTCCTTCCCAAAAGAATGTCCTTTAATTCTGAAGATGTGAAAATGACAGATCAAAGCAGGCGATGATCAGGGAAATGTGGAGTGGTTCATTGTTGGCTGAGGGAAGGTGATATCAAGATATACAACCAATATTTTATAAACCAGCGTCTGCAGTTCCTTCCTTCCTGCACCTTCGGCCGAAAGGGCTTTGGTCCCAACGCAGTAGAGTTAATACAGACTGGTGAGTTGGGCTGAATGGCCTGTTTCCATGCTGTACCATTCTATGACTCCATGAAAGTTTAGTTTAGTTTGTTGTCACGCGTACCGAGGTACAGTGAAAAGCTTTTGTTGCGTGGTAACCAGTCAGCGGAAAGACAATACATGATTACAATCGAGCCGTCCACAGTGAACAGATACATGATAAGGGAATAACGTTTAGTGCAAGATAAAGCCAGCAAAGTCCGATCAAGGATAGTCCGAGGGTCACCAATGAGGTAGATAGTAGTTCAGCACTGCTCTCTGGTTGTGGTGGGATGGTTCAGTTGCCTGATAACAGCCGGGAAGAAACTGTCCCTAAATCTGGAGACCACGTTGGGAGCAGAAGGGGTTTGGACAGGAGTGGGGCCATGCCGGGACCTTCCTGTCATCACACATCGGGAAATGTAGATGTTGCTAGTGTGTTGGGGAGAGATGGATCTGGGAATGCTGCAACACCCAGCTTGGCAGGACGGGTTGTGGCACGTTCCCTGTCGAGAAAGCACAGATGGGAATCGTCAGATCACACGTTGGCTTGGCTTGTATCATCCATCTGCATCTACCCCTCCCTCCCTCCCCCCCCCTCCCCTCCTCTCTCCCCCCCTCCCTCGCTCCCTTCCTCTCCCCCCCTCCCTCTCTCCCTCCCTTCCTCTCTCCCCCCTCCCTCTCTCCCTCCCTTCCTCTCTCCCCCTCTCCCCCCCTCCCTCCCTCCCCCCCTCTCTCCCGCCTCCCTCCCTCCCCCTCTCCCCCCCGTCCTTCTCTCTCTCCCTCTCTCCCTCCCTCCCTCCCAGCATGTGGCAGGACACAAGGCAATGTGCGTGGCCTCCACATGAAGCCTGTGCCACTGATCTTTAATCTGTCCTCGCTCGGCCTTCTCTTCCATGTTGACAAGGAATATGCTGGTAGTTTGCTCGAGTGGTTCTGCTCATTGCTAACATATGTTTGCCTGAGAGACGTTGCCTGGGCGATGTGGAATCTCATGCAATCGCTGGTGGCAACGAAATAACCGCTGCTAAACAACAACAGAGAGGACTTTCGCTGGAGTCCGTGGGTATTTAGTTTAGAGATACAGCGCGGAAACAGGCCCTTCGGCCCAACGAGTCCGTGCCGACCAGCGATCCTCGCACACACACTCAAATTTCACTGTACCTTAATTGGTACACGTGACAATAAACTGACCTTGAAACATAGGGACAATTTACATTTACACCAAGCCAATTAATTCACAAACCCGCACGTCTTTGGAATGTGGGAGGAAACCGGGGCGCCCGGGGAAAACCCACGCAGGTCACGGGGAGAAGGTGCAAACTCCGTACAGACAGCACCCGTAGTCAGGATGGCACCGGGTCTCTGGCGCTGTGAGGCAGCAGCTCTACCCGCTGCACCAACGTGCTGCCAATGACTGTTTCTGGCAACGGTTCTACGTGGAACAAACAACGCAAAGTTCTTTAAATATAACAAAAAACATGGTAAAAATTAACTGCAGATGCTGATTTATACCGAAGATAGACACAAACGCTGGAGTAACTCAGCGAGTCAGGCAGCATCTCTGGAGAACATGGATGAGTGTCAAGAAATGTCATCTATCCATGTTCGCCAGAGAACACGGTGGTGCAGCGGTAGAGCTGTTGCTTCACGGCACCAGAGACCCGGGTTCCATCTGACTACGGGTGCTGTCTGTACGGAGTTTGTACGTTCTCCCTGTGACTTGCGTGGGTTTTCTCCGGGTCCCAAAGACGTAATTGGCTTCAATAAAGATTGTAAATTGTCCCTAGCGGGTGTAGGATAGTGTTAGTGTGCGGGGATCGCTGGTCGGCACGGACCCAGTGGGCCGAAAGGCCTGTTTCCGCGCTGTATCTCTAAACTAAACTAAGATACTGCCTGACCCACTGAGTTACTCCAGCACTCTGTGAAACGTCACGTATCCATGTTCTCCACAGATGCTGCCTGACCCACTGAGTTACTCCAGCACTCTGTGAAACGTCACCTATCCATGTTCTCCACAGATGCTGCCTGACCCACTGAGTTACTCCAGCACTCTGTGAAACGTCACCTATCCATGTTCTCCACAGATGCTGCCTGACCCGCTGAGTTACTCCAGCACGCTGTGAAACGTCACCTATCCATGTTCTCCACAGATGCTGCCTGACCCGCTGAGTTACTCCAGCACGCTGTGAAACGTCACCTATCCATGTTCTCCACAGATGCTGCCTGACCCGCTGAGTTACTCCGGCACTGTGTGTCCATTGTTGTTTTTTAGTCTTAGTTTGGTCGGCTCTGAGTCATTGTGACAGTAATCTACAAGGGATGACTGGAAACGTCCTTACTCCACAGTTGGATTGCGTGGTGTTATTTCTTCAAAGCCCCTGGGCATTTGCAGCATTATTGAGATACATGCCATTACCAAGAGCTTAGCATTCCTCCCCACAGCAATAACTAATAAACCCTTACTTAGGCAATTTAATTTTGCATTTTTGGCCCAGGATAAGTGGAGGAACAATGGCTCGGATTTGAAATTACTGGCAGACACTTTGTTCATCTTACATTACCCATTGTTGGTGAGTAGAGTTTCAGCCCAAACTTGGAGCCATAGAGTGATACAGCGTGGAAACAGGCCTTTCAGCCCAACTTGCCCACACTGACCAACATGTCCCAGCCACACTAGTCCCACCTGCCTGCGTGTGGCCCATATCCCTCTAAACCTGTCTTAACCATATACCTGTCTAACTGTTTCTTAAACATTTCTATAGTCTAAATGGCCTACTCCTTAAACTGTGACCCCTGGTTCTGGTCTCGCTGGGCCGAAGGGCCTGTTTCCGCATGGTATCTCTCAACCAAATCTCCATTGTAATCATTTTATTTTTCTCTCCCACCACAAACATTTAAACAATGCAGAATGTGGCTTTAAGTCAAACATCCTTAATCCTCCGCAACTCTAATGCTTCAAAGATTAAAAGTGAAGTTTTAGATGAATCAGTGACTCCTGTGCCCTGAGTTATTGATAACTCGTTTCTTCCCCACTTTGGCTGTCAGGAAGATATAGCCCAGGCACAGATGGTGTACGCATCAAACTTGGAGTCCTGCACAACAGCTCGGGGCAGCCCTCCCTAAATCCTTCCAAACGTTAGCAAGCAGCAAAACCTGCCCCAGCATCTTTGAGCACATGCTAATCCTTAGGATTCATGTTCCTGATTTCTAGAAGCACAATTAGGCCACTTAGTCCATCGAGTCTACTCCGCCATTCAATCACAACTGATCTATCTCTTCCTCTCAACCCCATTCTCCTGCCTTCTCCTCATAACCCCTGACACCCGTAATAATCAAGAACTTATCCATCTCTGCCTTAAAAATACCCATCGGCTTGGCGTCTACAGCCGTCTGTGGCAAAGAATTGCACAGGTTCACCGCCCTCTGACTAAAGGAATTCCTCCTCATCTCTTTCCTAAAGGAATGTCCTTTAATTCTGAGGCTGTGCCCTCTGGTCCTAGACTCTCCCACTGGTGGAAACATCCTCTCCACATCCACTCTGCCCAGGCCGCTCACTGTTCAGAGATTCTTGAGAGATGGGGGAGAATGTCAGGAAAAGCTGCCGTGATCTAAATATTTTTGTCGAGCATCCATTTTCTTTGACAAGGACTGAAAGGGGATTAATGCACTTCAAGCTCAAACTCTTGTTAAAGTTTGGTAATTCTCTTAAAAGCCGATCCTATTAAACTCTTCCAAATCAAAGCGTTGCAGAGACCGGGATAAATCATTAGTCCTTGTATACGGCTTTCAGATGTCAAGGCATGCTCTGCTCATTGCCAACACTTAGGACATCAATATAAATTATAATTGGATTATATTGTCATTTGAAAGGCGGCAGCTGTTGAGGGAAACTTGCCTCTCCCCGCCTCAGATAGTGGGCAGAGCCAGTCCCCTGGGTGCCTGCGATACTCAGAATGTAAAGGCCTGGAGATGGAATGTGAGAGAAAAGTGCTGGGGCTGCAAATGTCAAGTAGAAAACTAACCAGAAGATGTTGAAGCATTTAGACCAGCCGTGTCCAAACTGTGGCCCGTGGGCCACATGCGGCCCGCCATGAGGCTTCATCCAGCCTGCGGCAAGCACGGCCCGCGCTGCGGGTTCTGTGGTGGCGCGGGGACTTTGTTTTAGCGGCCTGTATGAATGGTCGAGCACCAGGTACGGAGCGTCGCTCCGCAAGATTGTGAAGCAAATCGAGATCAGTCAGCGCGCCAAGTCCACCCGCTCCTCCTGTGGGAAGTCCAAGATGGATGCTGTGTGAGGACTGTGGCCGGGGGAGCTTGGGCCTACAGCACCACCTTGCCTGTCATGGTGAAGTCCACCACCGTGGTCTCCGGGAGCTGAAGGACTAGTGAGCACTGACCGGGAATCTCACGTGTCCGCCGTCAAAGTAGTGAATCAACGTTTAACAAAACGACGACAAAGAAAGTAGGAGAGGGGTAACGGTAATGCCCTCCGCCCAGGGCTGGATGTACCGGAGCGGCTCCCGATCCAGGTGAGCCCCAGGCTGCTGCAGGGCCTCCTCCTCCGTCGCCCTTGAGCGGCTCGGCCCGTCGATCGACGATCCTCTCCTCGCCCGACCGACCGCCCGCCTGTGTGTCCCGGGGGGGAAACGCCTCCTGCAGCCACCCTTGCAGGGGCTGGAGGCCTCACCCCTCACCCCTCGCCCACCGGCCCGTGGCCCACTCACCGTGGCCGTCGTCGCCAGCCGCTTCCTCCTCCTCGGCTCTCCGGTTTTCAGGGCCGATCTCGGCGGCAGGTCCCCATCTCACACGTCAGGTAGGCCGTCAGGTTGAAGGTTTTTAATGCAGCTGCCGACTTAATAATAATGTTAAATGTGAATGATTTCTTAGCGGAGAGCCCGCCCTTGGTCACTGCGACCGTGACCCACACGTGGTCACTGCGACCGTGACCCACACGTGGTCACTGCGACCGTGACCCACACGTGGTCACTGTGACCGTGACCCACACGTGGTCACTGCGACCGTGACACACACGTGTGGTCACTGCGACCGTGACACACACGTGGTCACTACAACCATGACACACACGTGTGGTCACTGTGACGGTGACCCACACGTGGTCACTGCGCCATTGTATCACATGATGTTTCTATACTGTCTTCAGGCCCACTGGTGGTCACTGTATTTTTTCTGCTTTACAAAATAATTGTATAGCTACGGTGTATATATATATATATATATTCCAATATTTCAAGCTCTTTTTAAAAATTGAATATTATTTATTTGTTGCCATATAAACCTCATTAATTTTATAAAACTGAAGTTTCTTTATTGTTTCCTACGGCCAGCATATATATATATATATTGTGGCCCTCGTGCTGAAAGGTTTGGGGGGCCCTGATTTAGAAGGTCAGACAGATTCATAGAATCATTACAACACAACGATAACCAGCAATCCATCACTCATGGAGTCTTTAGTTTAGATTAGAGATACAGTGCAGAAACAGGCCCTTCGGCCCACCTCATCTATGCTGACCAGGATCTCCCATCTAAGTTGATCCCATTTGCCTGTGTTTGGTTAATACCCAACTGAACCTTTTCTAACCATGTACCTGTCCAAATGTATTTTAAATGTTGTCACTGTCCCTGCCTCAAATACCTCCTCTGGCAGCTGGTGGAAGGAATGGACAATGTTTTTGGTCAGGACCGCTCTTCAGATTGAAGAAGCATCTTGAACCAAAACGTTGTCTGTCCATTCGCTCCACACATGCTGCCTGAGCCGCTGAGTTACTCCAGCACTTTGTGCTTTATTGGAGACCAAAGCTAACCAGCAGATGTTTAGCTTCCAGCTTTCAGTTCCGTGTTCCTCTGAGATACACTGCAGATGTCCACATGCATGTCATCAGTGTTGAAAGATTGGACCACAGTGTTAGGTGTTCAATCTCAACACCAATTCCTCCTTCAGAGATGCTGCCTGACCCACAGAGTTACTCCAGCACTCAGCGGGTCAGGCAGCATCTGTGGAGAACATGGATAGGTGAAGTTTCACAGAGTGCTGGAGTAACTCAGCGGGTCAGGCAGCATCTGGAGAACATGGATAGGTGATGCTTCGGGTCTAGACTGCTGATTCCATCCTGATCTTCTCATTGTCTCGTCAACTCACAGGTCTGACACTGCTGGTTCCTCAGTTTTTCATTGTGTCAGCCCTCTTTACCCACCCCCCTACTGCCCCCCCACTTTACTCCCCCTCCCCCTCTCCCCTTCCCCCCTCTCCACCCCGCCCCCCCCCCCAATCTTGTATCATTCCATTCCCTTCACTAATATGGATCAGCAAATCTTCACGTTGGAACAGGATTGGCAGTGTTGGTTATAGCAAAACGCCCTGTCCATTGCCTCCTGTTTACTTACACCAACATTTCACATAGACTTGAAGCTTCAGGTAAACATCGGCCCACTGGTGTGAAAGAATGGGTCGACTGGGCTTGTATTCACTGGCATTTAGAAGATGAGAGGGGATCTTATAGAAACAACAAAATTCTTAGAGGATTGGACAGGCTAGATGCAGGAAAAGTGTTCCCGATGTTGGGGGAGTCCAGGACCAGGGGTCACAGTCTAAGAATAAGGGGTCGGCCATTTAGGACTGAGATGAGTAAAAACATTTTCGCCCAGAGAGTTGTGAATCTGTGGAAGACAATGGAGGCCAATTCACTGGATGTTTTCAAGAGAGAGTTAGATTTAGCTCTTAGGGCTAACGGAATCAAGGGATATGGGGAGAAAGCAGGAACGGGGTACTGATTGTGGATGATCAGCCATGATCATATTGACATGATAGAGGTTTTAAAAATTTTGAGAGGGACGGATAGAGTTGACGTGGGTAGGCTTTTCCCTTTGAGAGTGGGGAAGATTCCAACAAGGGAACATAGCTTCAGAATTGAGGGACAAAAGTTTAGGGGTAACATGAGGGGTAACGTCTTTACTCAGAGGGTGGTGGCTGTATGGAATGGGCTTCCGGTGGAAGTGGTGGAGGCAGGCTCGATTTTATTATTTAAGAGTAAATTGGATAGGTATATGGATAAGAGGGGATTAGAGGGTTATGGTCTGAGTGCAGGTAGATGAGACTAGGTCAGGGAGAGTGGTCGGCGTGGACTGGTAGGGCCGGACAGGCCTGTTTCCGTGCTGTAGTTGTTATATGGTTTATGGTTTATATGAATGGCGGTGCTGGCTCGAAGGGCCGAATGGCCTACTCCTGCACCTATTGTCTATTGTTTCTAAATGAAGGTAACTCCAGAAAGTGTTTCCACTTAATGTAACATCGAACAGATTAAAGAGAGAGCAGTTTAATACAAGTACGTACTTTATTAAAATAATAGCAAAATATACATTTCACATGTCCACTCCTGGAATATGGATACCATAACACGCTATATTTAACATCTGTACACAAGAGAAAGTCATCTTATCCTTTTTAGTTTAGTTTACAGATACAGCTCGGAAACAGGCCCTTCGGCCCATCGTGTCCGCACCGACCAGCGATCCCCGCACACTAACACTATCCCCCACACACTAGGGACAATTTACAATCAAAGCCAATTAGCCTACAAACCTGCATGTCTTTGGAGTGTGGGAGGAAACCGGAGCACCCGGAGAAAACCCACGCAGGTCACGGGGAGAATGTACAAACTCTGTACAGACAACGCCCATAGTCAGGAAGGAACCCGGGTCTCTGGCGCTGTGAGGCAGCAGCTCTACCCACTGCATCACCGCGCCGCCCTTAAACCTCATTCATCTCCTTTGTTTCAAGGTGACATTTCAAACAAACCACAGCTCAGTTAAACGTTTAATAAACCTGTGAAAAAATGCTCAACTATTTCAAATATTCAAAATAATTATAAACTAAAGAATAAGGACTTGTTTTTACAGTGGCCTAGATTGCCAACTATTTTCACTTCACCACAGACTGGTCACCTGCTACAACTATGATGTCTGTAACATTCCTGTATACATTTCAGCTTAAACTGATTTGTTCAATTTGCCCAGCGCAGATTAAACAATAACACAGCGGGGCAAACAATGATTGGGAAGTGGATTTACGAATTGTAAACGGTAGCCACAGAGTGCTGCAGTAACTCAGTGGGTCAGGCAGCATCTGTGGAGAACATGAATAGGTGACGTTTCACAGAGTGCTGGAGTAACTCAGCGGGTCAGGCAGCATCTGTGGAGAACATGGATAGGTGACGTTTCGGGTCGGAACCCGAAGCATTGGCTCACCCCGGCCACTCCCTCTTCTCCCCTCTCCCATCGGGCAAGAGGTACAGAAGTGTGAAAACGCACACCTCCAGATTCAGGGACAGTTTCTTCCCGGCTGTTATCAGGTAACTGAACCATCCTACCACAACCAGAGAGCAGTGCTGAACTACTATCTACCTCATTGGTGACCCTCGGACTATCCTTGATCGGACTTTACTGGCTTTACCTTGCACTAAACGTTATTCCCTTATCCTGTATCTGTACACTGTGGACGGCTCGATTGTAATCATGTCTTTCCGCTGACTGGTTAGCGCGCAACAAAAGCTTTTCACTGTACCTCGGTACACGTGACAATAAACTGAACTCAACGTGTCCATGCCGACCAAGATGCCCCATCTCAGCAAGTCCCACTTTCCCACATTTGGCCCACAACCCTCTAAACCTTTCCGATCTGTATTGGGTGCTGCTTCTCAAGCTTCAGCCTGATGCCCTTTCCACAAGCTTCTCAGCTCACAAGTTAAGAAAAAACTTCTCCAGTCAGAGGGTGGTGAATCTGTGGAACTCATTGCCACAGACGGCTGTGGACGCCAAGTCAGAGGGTATATTTAAGGCAGAGACAGGTTCTTGATTAGTACGGGTGTCAGGGGTTATGGGGAGAAGGCAGGAGAATGGGGTTAGGAGGGAGGGATAGATCAGCCATGATTGAATGGCGGAGTAGACTTGATGGGCCGAATGGTCTAATTCTGCTCCTTAAACTAATGTCAAGGCAACCTAGATGATAGAACAGGAAGAGCATCAAAGTTTCTAGGTGGTGGATGAAGTGTGACTCTCACCGTGACCAATCTGGGTTGTGTCAGCTTCATCTGCTGCTGATATTACACAAGCATAAATATTGCTCGCAATTCACAGCAAGAAAGAGTACGTTTGTGGTGTTGCCTTGCACTGGGCTGGCGTTGATCAGGACACTGCGCGAATGTGTTCAGCCATTACCAATGCTCGCGACTGAAACTGAAGATCCAGTGGTCCAGAGTGTGGAGCAGGGAGACAGCATGGTGCGATGGGGCAGAATGGCCTGACTCCACGCGGTCAACTCTACGTGAAGCAGCACTGGAGGAGATTGCAGTGGCCGTCTCGAGCCCGGCTCTGACACTTTGAGAACATTAGAAGCCAGAACGTCAGAAGAAGGGTCTCGGCCCAGAACGTCACACATTGCTTCTCTCCAGAGAGTTACTGCAGCGTTTTGTGTGAGACTCAGAATTGGAAGTGTGGTCTGAGTGGTTGTGCAGGAGCATGGTGTGGAGAGTGAGGGGCGGTGTGGGTGGTGTGGGGGGTGTGGAGAGTGTGGGGGGTGTGGGGGGTGTGGAGAGTGAGGGGCGGTGTGGGTGGTGTGGGGGGTGTGGAGAGTGAGGGGAGGTGTGGAGAGTGAGGGGGGTGTGGGGGGTGTGGAGACTGAGGGGAGGTGTGGACAGTGAGCGGAGGTGTGGGGAGTGAGGGGAGGTGTGGGGGGTGTGGAGAGTGTGGGGGGTGTGGAGAGTGTGGGCGGTGTGGGGGGTGTGGAGAGTGAGGGGAGGTGTGGAGAGTGAGGGGGGTGTGGAGAGTGTGGGGGGTGAGGGGCGGTGTGGGGGGTGTGGGGGGTGTGGAGAGTGAGGGGAGGTGTGGAGAGTGAGGGGGGTGTGGAGAGTGTGGGGGTGAGGGGCGGTGTGGGGGGTGTGGGGGGTGTGGAGAGTGTGGAGAGTGTGGGGGGGTGTGGAGAGTGAGGGGGGTGTGGAGAGTGAGGGGGGTGTGGAGAGTGAGGGGGGTGTGGGGGGTGTGGAGAGTGTGGAGAGTGAGGGGGGGTGTGGAGAGTGAGGGGAGGTGTGGAGAGTGAGGGGAGGTGTGGAGAGTGAGGGGGTTGTGGAGAGTGAGGGGGGGTGTGGAGAGTGAGGGGGGGTGTGGAGAGTGAGGGGAGGTGTGGAGAGTGAGGGGGGGTGTGGAGAGTGAGGGGAGGTGTGGAGAGTGAGGGGGGGTGTGGAGAGTGAGGGGGGGTGTGGAGAGTGAGGGGGGGTGTGGAGAGTGTGGGGGTGAGGGGCGGTGTGGGGGGTGTGGGGGTGAGGGGCGGTGTGGGGGGTGTGGGGGTGAGGGGCGGTGTGGGGGGTGTGGGGGGTGTGGAGAGTGTGGAGAGTGTGGGGGGGGTGTGGGGGGTGTGGAGAGTGTGGAGAGTGTGGAGAGTGTGGGGGGGGTGTGGGGGGTGCGGAGAGTGTGGAGAGTGTGGAGAGTGAGGGGGGGTGTGGAGAGTGTGGGGGTGAGGGGCGGTGTGGGGGGTGTGGGGGGTGTGGAGAGTGTGGGGGTGAGGGGCGGTGTGGGGGGTGTGGGGGGTGTGGAGAGTGTGGAGAGTGAGGGGGGGTGTGGAGAGTGAGGGGGGGTGTGGAGAGTGAGGGGGGTGTGGAGAGTGAGGGGGTGTGGAGAGTGAGGGGGGTGTGGAGAGTGAGGGGGTTGTGGAGAGTGAGGGGGGTGTGGAGAGTGAGGGGGGGTGTGGAGAGTGAGGGGGGGTGTGGAGAGTGAGGGGAGGTGTGGAGAGTGAGGGGGGGTGTGGAGAGTGAGGGGAGGTGTGGGGTGGTGTGGAGAGTGTGGGGGGGGTGGAGAGTGAGGGGGGGTGTGGGGGGGTGTGGAGAGTGTGGGGGGGGTGGAGAGTGAGGGGGGGTGGTCAGCAGTGGCTTTAGCTTCTCGGTGAGGAGGGGGAGGGGGGGCAGGCTAGGCGTGGTACCGCTGGCTCTCGGTGAGGGAGGGGATGGGGAGGATGTCCAGCCTAGGTGAGGTGAGGGATGGGGGGATGGGGGTAGCATGAGGGGGGGGATAGGGTGATGGGGGGGTTGGGGTGGGATGGGGGGGTCTCCAGCTAGGCGTGGTGCCTCCGGTTCTCGTTGAGCGGTGGGATGGAGGGGGGGGATGGGGGGTGGGGATGATGGGGGGAGGTTGGGGGGGTGGGGGTTGGGGGGATGGGAGGGTTGGGGGGGAAGGGGGGGTCTCCGGCTAGGTGTGGTGCCTCCGGTTCTCAGGGAGGGGGGATGGGGGGAGGGGGGTTTGTGGGGGTGGGGGGGTTGGGGTGATGGAGGGGGAGGGGGGTTTGTGGGGGTGGGGGTTTGTGGGGATGGGGGGGTTGGGGTGATGGAGTGGGGGGGGTCTCCGGCTAGGTGTGATGCCTCCGGTTCCGGCTCTTCTTCATCTCCTGCATGTGCTTCCACTTGCCGGGCCCACGGTTCCTCTGACGCCTCTTGTCACGATGCCACAGCTGTTCGCAGTAATGGTCCAGGGTGAAGGTGCCGCTGGTCAGCAGCTGGACGTAGTCCTTGTAGCGGACGCGTGACTCGTGGCCAAAGTCACGGCCCCTGCTCTCCTCCTCCGCCCTCTGCCCGCCCTCCATCTGCTCGCTCTCGATCACCTTCAGTCTCAGCCGGCCGATGGTGTGGCTGAACGACTGCTCCTCGGCCTGGCACAGGTACAGCCCCGCGTCTCGCCGCTCCACGCTCCGGATCAGCAGCCCCTGATCCGTCCGGATCACCCTCTCATCGCCCCGAACCTGGGGAACAACCATCACACCCCGTTAATGCAGCTCAGCAACACATCAGCTGCATGCACAGCCTTTTAGAAACACAGAAACACAGACAATAGGTGCAGGAGGAGGCCACTCGGCCCTTCCAGCCAGCACCGCCATTCAATGTGTTGACAGCTGATCATCCACAATCAGTACCCCGTTCCTGCTTTCTCCCCATACCCCCTGATTCCGTTAGCCCTAAGAGCTAAATCTAACTCTCTCTTGAAACCATCCAGTGATTTGGCCTCCACTGCCTTCTGTGGCAGAGAATTCCACAGATTCACAACTCTCTGGGTGAAGAAGTTTTTCCTCGTCTCAGTCCTAAATGGAGGCCTTTCATTATTTGGTTAAGTTTCAATGAGGTCGCCCCTCATCCTTCTAAACTCGAAATATTTCAAGCATTTCTTTATCTTCAGCCGAGTTTCCAATTAGCTTTTCCAAGGAGCGTTCCTGTGTAGCCATTAATCAGTTATTGAAATAACTAATTAGAAACATCGATTCAAAAGTCTTCCTTTATATTTTCTTTGATAGCGCCATTAATATTGGAGCAATCATACTCCAGTGGTTCACTCTGAGGCAGCAACGATACAAGAGAGAATCAATACACATTAATCAAACCGCGCAGAGTATCTACAGCGAGCAAGCATTGGGTCCAAACTCTGAACCCATTGTAATGCTGATAAATTTTCATTTATTTGTACAGTGCTATTTAATTAGTTTTGTAATGGAAAATAATTGTTTAAAATGCGTTCTCAGTTTCATTTCATTTTGATGAATGTTTTAATCTCCAGAGTAGGTTCTTAAAATAACGATATGTAAAATTAATTTCTGAACAATGATATCTCATTACACTGTTGGGTTAGAAAGGGTGGCACGGTGGCGCAGCGGGTAGAGCTGCTGCTTCACAGCGCCAGAGACCCGGGTTCCATCCTGACTACGGGTGCTGCCTGTACGGAGTTTGTACGTTCTCCCCGTGACCTGCGTGGGTTTACTCCGGATTCCTCCCTCACTACAGAGACGTGCAGGTTTGTAGGTTAATTGGCTTTGGTAAAATTGTAAATTGTTCCCAGTGTTTAGTTTAGTTTAGAAATACAGCGCAGAAACAGGCCCTTCGGCCCACCGAGTCCATGCCGACCAGCGATCCCCGCATATTAACATTACCCCACGCACTCTAGAGACGATTTTTACATTTACCAAGCCAATTCACCTAGAAACCCGCACGTCTTTGGAGTGTGGAATGAAACCGGAGCACCCGGAGAAAACCCACGCAGGTCACGGGGAGAACATACAAACTCCGTACAGACAGCACCTGTAGTCAGGATGGAACCCGGGTCTCTGGTGCTGTGAGGCAGCAGCTCTACCTGCTGCATCACCGTGCCGCCCTGTGTGTGGGATAATGCTAGTGTGTTTCCGCGCTGTATCTCTAAACTAAACTGAACTAAAGTAAACTAATCTAAAGTAAAGATGTCGCAGGTTCAGCAGCTCTGTGGACTGTTTGGCAAGGTCTGACATTACAAATTAATCATCCTGTCATTGGCCTTTCCACGGCTAAAACAGTTCAGCTGTGTGGCGTGAAAACTGCAGATCAAAGCAGCCCACACTGCCACCACTAGTCGGTCAAGGACAGAGTGGGCGGAGCGTTTCAGATGCTGACTGACCCAAGTCCACAGCCCAGCAACAGTTTGTGTTCTAACGGACAATGTTCACAACAGACACCACCTTAGATTTACCAAATTCCAAATTTGAACGACCTCTTTCATTGGACTTGACTGGCTTTGTCTTGCACTAAACGTTATTCCCTTACATAGAGTCATAGAGTGATACGGTGTGCAAACAGGACCTTCGGCCCATCTCGCCCACACCGGCCAACATGTCCCAGCTACACTAGTCCCACCTGCCTGCGTTTGGTCCATATCCCTCCAAACCTGTCCTATCCATGTACCTGTCTTAACTGTTTCTTAAACATTGGGATAGTCCCAGCCTCAACTACCTCCTCTGGCAGCTCGTTCCAAACACCCACCACCCTCTGTGTGAACGTTACCCCTCAGATTCGTATTAAATCTTTTCCCCTTCATCTTGAACCTACGTCCTCTGGTCCTCGATTCCCCAACTCTGGGCAAGAGACTCTGTGCATCTACCCGATCTGTTCCTCTGATGATTTTATACTGTTCTATGTTCTTTCAGACCTGTGATGTTCTCAGACGGCGGGAAGTGAAATGCTGCAGTTCTCTCTCCCTCCCTCTCTCCCTGCCCCCCCCCCCATGGTGCAAAGGGGAAAGTGGATGTTTGTTTTGTCTGTCACGCAGTCACGGTGTTGAGAGGATCGTGCGGTGAAAGTAAACACATGGCAGGGGATCACGGACATCTGGCAACCCATTCCCATGAGCACTGAGAGCTTCACACACCCCCTCACCCCGGCAACTCACAGTCACAGAGTGACACAGTATGGAAACAGGCCCTTCACCCAACCTGCCCACACCGGCCAACATGCCCCATCTACACTAGTCACAGAGTCACAGAGTGACACAGTGTGGAAACAGGCCCTTCACCCAACCTGCCAACACCAGCCAACATGCCCCATCTACACTAGTCACAGAGTGACATAGTGTGGAAACAGGCCCATCACCCAACCTGCCCACACCGGCCAACATGCCCCATCTACACTAGTCACAGAGTGACACAGTGTGGAAACAGGCCCTTCACCCAACCTGCCCATACTGGCCAACATGCCCCATCTACACTAGTCACAGAGTGACACAGCACGGAAACAGGCCCTTCACCCAACCTGCCCACACCAGCCAACATGCCCCATCTACACTAGTCACAGAGTGACACAGTGTGGAAACAGGCCCATCACCCAACCTGCCCACACCAGCCAACATGCCCCATCTACACTAGTCACAGAGTGACACAGCACGGAAACAGGCCCTTCACCCAACCTGCCCACACCGGCCAACATGCCCCATCTACACTAGTCATAGAGTCACAGAGTGACACAGTGTGGAAACAGGCCCATCACCCAACCTGCCCACACCGGCCAACATGCCCCATCTACACTAGTCATAGAGTCACAGAGTGACACAGTGTGGAAACAGGCCCTTCACCCAACCTGCCCATACTGGCCAACATGCCCCATCTACACTATTCCTACCTGCCCGCATTTGGCCCCTATCCCTCTAAAGTTGTCCTATCCATGTACCTGTGTAACTGTTTCTTAAATGTTGGGATAGTCCCAGCCTCAATTACCTCCTCCGGCAGCTCGTTCCATCCTACACCAACCACCCTTTGTGTGAAAAAGTTACCCCTCAGGTTCCTATTAAATCTTTTGCCCTTCACCTTGCACACATGTCCTCTGGTCCTCGATTCCTCTACTCTGGGCAAGAGACTCTGTGTGCCTAGCGGGTCTATTCCTCTCATGACGTACAGGGCACTGCTGCTGGTCAGGATGTTACTTCCACTGGGCAGCAGCTGAACACAGGCCGTCGGTGTTAGTCTTACGCCCATCAGGGTAACTCCCCTTCCACCCAGGGGCTGTGTGACTGGCCGACAGGTTTCCGTTTACAAAAGATTCTGCTTGTTCCCAGGAGGTGACCGGCTGGGAACCAGAACTCGGACGGCAGCCCCGACACTAAAGGCCAAGGGGCATCCATCCCGCTGAGCAGATTGGTTGCAGTAAGGACACCCCCTGTTCCACCCCCCCTCCACTTCCTTTTGGAGGCAGTAATGAGATCCAGGGGATACATCATGTTCAGGCATAATCACCACCCTGACCTCCTGCCTAACGTCACAATATTTAGAGTTGAAACACAAATGTTTCACCACTTCAAAGGATTTCAACAACGGCATGTCTTCAAGACCTGCAAAAGGCCTGGACAGAGTGGATGTGGAGCGGATGTTTCCACTAGTGGGAGAGTCTAGGACCACAGGGTCTAGACCACAGGGTCGTGCCGAACACGATGCCAATTTTAAACCAATCTCATCAAAGATCTTATTAAAACCCTGACTAATATCCAAACAGACACAAAATTCTGGAGTAACTCAGCGGAACAGGCAACATCTCTGGAGAGAAGGAATGGGTGACGTTTCGGGTCGAGACCCTTCTTCAACCCAACCCAAAACATCAATCATTCCTTCCCCCCAGAGACGCTGCCTGCCCTCCAAATGTATACAGCATCCACGGACATTGTGGGCCGAAGGGCCTGTTTCCACGCTGTATCTCTAAACTAAACTAATTGAAGAGTGTGCCTGTTTAGAGCAACAGAGTCAATACACTCCGTCCCTCAGTTTAAGTTTAGTGTATTGTCACAGTGAAAAGCTTTTGTTGCATGATAACCAGTCAGCGGAAAGACAATACATGATTACATTGAGCCGTCCACAGTGAACAGCTACAGGATAAGGGGAATAACATTTAGTGCAAGGTAAAGCCAGTAAAGTCCAATCAAGGATAGTCCGAGGGTCACCAATGAGGTAGATAGTAGTTCAGCACTGCTCTCTGGTTGTGGTAGGATGGTTCAGTTGCCTGATAACAGCCGGGAAGAAACTGTCCCTGAATCTGGAGGTGTGCGTTTTCATACTTCTGTACCTCTTGCCCGATGGGAGAGGGGAGAAGAGGGAGTGGCCGGGGTGAGACTGGTCCTTGATTATGCTGCTGGCCTTGCCGAGGCAGCGTGAGGTGGAGATGGAGTTGATGGAAGGGAGGATAGTTTGTGTGATGGTCTGGGCTGCTGGCCTTGCCGAGGCAGCGTGAGGTGGAGATGGAGTTGATGGAAGGGAGGATAGTTTGTGTGATGGTCTAGGCTGCTGGCCTTGCCGAGGCAGCGTGGGAATAACATGAATAACATTTAGTCCAGATGTACTGCAGGTGGGATTCTCTGCCACAGAAGGCAGTGGAGGCCAATTCACTGGATGTTTTCAAGAGAGAATTAGATTTAGCTCTTAGGGCTAACGGAATCAAGGGACATGGGGAGAAAGCAGGAACGGAGTACTGATGGTGGATGATCAGCCATGATCATATTAGAAACATAGAAACATAGAAAATAGGTGCAGGAGTAGGCCATTCGGCCCTTCGAGCATGCACCGCCATTCAATATGATCATGGCTGATCATCCAGCTCAGTAACCCGTACCTGCCTTCTCTCCATACCCCCTGATCCCTTTAGCAAAAAGGGCCACATCTAACTCCCTCTTAAATATAGCCAATGATCTGGCCTCAACTACCTTCTGTGGCAGAGAATTCCACAGATTCACCACTCTGTGTGAAGAAATGTTTTCCCATCTCGGTCCTAAAAGACTTCCCCCTTATCCTTAAGCTGTGACCCCTGGTTCTGGACTCCCCCAACATCGGGAACAATCTTCCCGCATCTAGCCTCTCCAACCCCTTAAGAATTTTATATGTTTCTATAAGATCCCCCCTCAGTCTTCTAAATTCCAGCGAGTACAAGCCTAGTCTATCCAGTCTATTGAATGGCGGTGCTGGCTCGAAGGGCCGAATGGCCTACTCCTGCACCTATTTTCTATGTTTCCGTGTCTCTGTCTCCGTGACTCTGTGTTCCCGTGTCTCTGCCCGTGTCTCTGTGACTCTGTGACTCTGTGTTCCCGTGTCTGTCTATGTGTCTCCGTGTCTCTCTCTCTGTGACTCTGTGTTCCCGTGTCTCTGTCCGTGTCTCTGTGACTCTGTGACTCTGTGTCTCTGTGTTTCTATGTCCTTCAATCTGCCATCATCCCTCCCACACCATCGTGATCAACATACCCCGCAGATAAATAACACACCAGCGCGGTTCATTTCCTGGGGTGTCATCTGCAGATTATGGATGCCTTGCCGATCTATAATTCTGATTGCAGTCTGCTTTCGTTTGATCAAAGTAGCTATGATTGGAAACATATTCCTGAACCTCGGATTTACTTTGATGAAAATGAAGTTCCATAAACAAAGGATGAATGATTTTGTCTGAAAGAGCAGTATATGTTCAGTACAATCACAAGAACCTCATAACCTCTAGCACCAAGTCCCCTGAGGATACAAGTTACAGTGAAATGTCCAGACATTCATTAAACTGTTTATCTGTGGCAGATTCTCAGTTAACTGTGGAGAGGCTCAGATCCAGCCCTGCAATACACCAACTCTTGTAGAGTCACGGAGCTGTACAGTACGGAAACAGGCCCTTCGGCCCTCCTTGTCCATGCTGACCCAGTTCATAAGAATAAGGGGTCAGCCATTTAGGACTGAGATGAGGTAAAACGTTTTCACCCAGAGAGTTGTGAATCTGTGGAATTCTCTGCCACAGGGTGACACGGTGGCGCAGTAGTTGAGTTGCTGCCTTATAGCGAATGCAGCGCCGGAGACTCAGGTTCGATCCTGACTACGGGCGCCGTCTGTACGGAGTTTGTACGTTCTCCCCGTGACATGCATGGGTTTTCTCCGAGACCTTCGGTTTCCTCCCACACTCCAAAGACGTACAGGTATGTAGGTTAGTTGACTGGGTAAAATGTAAAAATTGTCCCTAGTGTGTGTAGGATAGTGTTAATGTGCGGGGATCGCTGGGCGGCACGGACCCGGTGGGCCGAAGGGCCTGTTTCCGCGCTGTATCTCTAAAAAAAAAGAAGGCAGTGGAGGCCAATTCACTGGATGTTTTCAAGAGAGAGTTAGATTTAGCTCTTAGGGCTAACGGAATCAAATGATACGAGGAGAAAGCAGGAACGGGGTACTGATTTTAGATGATCAGCCATGATCACATTGAATGGCTGTGCTGGCTCGAAGGGCCGAATGGCCTACTCCTGCACCTATTTTCTATGTTTCTCTGTTTCTATGAATGATAGGAGACAATTTAGGCCATTCGGCCCATCAAGTCTACTCCGCCATTCAATCATGACTGATCTATCCTTCCCTTTCAACTCTATTCTCCTGCCTTCTCCCCAGAACCACTGACACCCGAACTAATCAAGAACCTACCTGCCCCTGCCTTAGGTATGTTCAATGATTGGTAAATTGGCATATGGGGTTAGTCCCATTTGCCTGTATTTGGCCCCTGACCCTCTAAACCCGTCGTATTCTCTAAACCCTTCCCACTCTCTAAACCCTTCCTAAATGTCTTTTGAAAGTCGTAACTGTATCTGTTTCTCTGGCTTCCTCCGGCAGCTCGTTCCAGATACGGACCTCCCTCTGAGTGAAAAAGTTACCCCTGAGAACCCTTTTAAAGATGCCCCATCTAAGGTGGTCCAAGCGTTACACACGTCCCATGTTGGTTGGCGTGGACAAGATGGGCCGAAGGGCCTGTTCCACGCTAAATGACTGCTGCCTCACAGCGCCAGAGACCCGGGTTTGATCCTGACTACGGGTGCTGTCTATATGGAGTTTGTACGTTCTCCCCGTGACCTGTGTGGGTTTTCTCTGAGATCTTCGGTTTCCTTCCACGCCCCGAAGACGTGCAAGTTTGTAGGTTAAGTGGCTCGGTTTCAATGTAAATTGCCCCGTGTGTGTGTGGATAGTGTTTGTGTGTGTGGATAGTGTTTGTGTGTGTGGATAGTGTTTGTGTGTGTGGATAGTGTTTGTGTGTGTGGATAGTGTTTGTGTGTGTGGATAGTGTTTGTGTGTGTGGATAGTGTTTGTGTGTGTGGATAGTGTTTGTGTGTGTGGATAGTGTTTGTGTGTGTGGATAGTGTTTGTGTGTGTGGATAGTGTTTGTGTGTGTGGATAGTGTTTGTGTGCAGGGATCTGTTTCCACACTGTATGACTATCCCTTTAAACCAAGCCTATTGATATATCTGTCCAAATGTCCTTTACAAGTCACAATTGTAACCACTTCTATAGTGCCCTCTGGCAGCTCATTCCAGTCACAATCAATGTGATTCGGCCCATCAAATCAACGCCGCCATTCAATCATGGCTGATCTATCTCTCCCTCCTAACCCCATTCTCCTGCCTTCTCCCCATAACCCCTGACACCCGCACTAATCAACAATCTGTCGATCTTAAATATACCCATTGACTTGGCCTCCACAGCCGTCTGTGGCAATGAATTCCACAGATTCACCACCCTCTGACTAAAGAAATTCCTCCTCATCTCCTTCCTAAAAGAACGTCCTTTAATTCTAAGGCTGTGACCAGCGAGTACAGGCCCAGTCCCATCAAACGCTCATCATATGATAACCCCCACACATTCCTGGGATCGTTCTTGTAAACCTTCTCTGGACCCTCTCCAGAGCCAGCACATCCTTCCTCAGATGTGGGAGCGTCTAGGACCAGAGGTCAGAGCCTCAGAATCTTGGGATGTTCAAGACTAGAGGGTGCAGCTTTAAGGTGAGAGGGGCAAAGTTTAAAGGAGATGTGTGGGGCAGGTTTATTACACAGAGGGGGGTGGGGGCCTGGAACGTGCTGCCAGGGGTGGGGGTGGAGGCAGATACGATAGTGGTGTTTCAGAGGCTTTTAGACAGGAGCGTGGATACGCGGGGAATGGAGGGACATGGATCACGTGCAGGCGGAGGGGGTTAGTTTAACTTGGCATCATGTCCAGCACGGACATTGTGGGCCGAAGGGCCTGTTCTTGTGCTGTACTGTTCTATGTCCTATGTTCTAATCACAATCAATCCCCCTGCCCACCCCCCTGTTTGGGTGCATCTACCATCTGTTTCATGCAAACATATTTTCATTTTTCTTGAGTTACAAACAGCATTGGTATCCCAACAGATTACAGGTCTCCAGGTTTACAGATCCTGGTTTAGCATCTCAAACACAGCTCACAAAGATCAAAGGGATTTAAAGGTAACGTCCACTAACCCTTGTATCCCCTCTCTCCCCCCTCTCTTCCCGCCCCTCCCCCACCCAAGTCATTGTACTAGTTTCACTGTCGTCTTGTTGAGTCTCGTTGTCTGTAACTCGTTTTCACCGCGGCCCACAGCTGATAGTGGCCCGCTTCCTTTATCATCGATACTTTTTTGTTTCATTCATCATCTTTCATTCATTTGTTCCATTTCTCTCTACATCACTGTCTATATCTCTCGTTTCCCTTTACCTTGACTCTCAGTCTGAAGAAGGGTCTCCACTCTATTCCTTCTCTCTGGAGATGCTGCTGAGTTACTCCAGCACTTTGTGCCTATCTTGGGTCTAAACCAGCATCTGCAGTTCCTTCCTCCACCTTAAAGGTACCTATCGGTCTTGAGGTGTTGGAAGATAAGATTAATTGTAATCATATGTTAAACTGTGGATTGTGGATGATCAGGCATGATCACAATGAATGGCGGTGCTGGTTCGAAGGGCCAAATGGCCTCCTCCTGCACCTATTGTCTACGTTTCTATCTATGTTTCTATGTAACTGTACATTTAGTCTTGGAAGTGATTTATTTAAAAGGTCTAAACAACTGCCTGCACTGTTCCTGCTTCTCTAATGATGGTCAAAGTGCACGACTGGATGGATGCAATGGTTATTGCTTCAATTGGTGCTGGCACACACATTGTGCCCAGTTACACACACACTGTGCCCAGTTACACACACGCTCTGTGCCCAGTTACACACACACACACACACTGTGCCCAGTTACACACCCACTGTGCCCAGTTACACACACACACACTGTGCCCAGTTACACACCCACTGTGCCCAGTTACACACACACTGTGCCCAGTTACACACACACTGTGCCCAGTTACACACACTGTGCCCAGTTACACACACACTGTGCCCAGTTACACACACACACACTGTGCCCAGTTACACACACACTGTGCCCAGTTACACACACACACACTGTGCCCAGTTACACACACACTGTGCCCAGTTACACACACACACACACTGTGCCCAGTTACACACACACTGTGCCCAGTTACACACACACTGTGCCCAGTTACACACACACACACTGTGCCCAGTTACACACACACTGTGCCCAGTTACACACACACACACTGTGCCCAGTTACACACACACTGTGCCCAGTTACACACACACACACTGTGCCCAGTTACACACACTGTGCCCAGTTACACACACACTGTGCCCAGTTATACACACTGTGCCCAGTTACACACACACTGTGCCCAGTTACACACACTGTGCCAAGTTACACACACACTGTGCCCAGTTACACACACACACTGTGCCCAGTTACACACACACTGTGCCCAGTTACACACACACTGTGCCCAGTTACACACACACTGTGCCCAGTTACACACACACACACTGTGCCCAGTTACACACACACTGTGCCCAGTTACACACACACACACACTGTGCCCAGTTACACACACACTGTGCCCAGTTACACACACACTGTGCCCAGTTACACACACACACACTGTGCCCAGTTACACACACACTGTGCCCAGTTACACACACACTGTGCCCAGTTACACACACACACACTGTGCCCAGTTACACACACACTGTGCCCAGTTACACACACACACTGTGCCCAGTTACACACACACACACTATGCCCAGTTACACACACACTGTGCCCAGTTACACACACACTGTGCCCAGTTACACACACACTGTGCCCAGTTACACACACACACACTGTGCCCAGTTACACACACACTGTGCCCAGTTACACACACACTGTGCCCAGTTACACACACACTGTGCCCAGTTACACACACACTGTGCCCAGTTACACACACACTGTGCCCAGTTACACACGCACACTGTGCCCAGTTACACACACACACACTATGCCCAGTTACACACACACTGTGCCCAGTTACACACACACTGTGCCCAGTTACACACACACTGTGCCCAGTTACACACACACACACTGTGCCCAGTTACACACACACTGTGCCCAGTTACACACACACTGTGCCCAGTTACACACACACTGTGCCCAGTTACACACACACTGTGCCCAGTTACACACACACTGTGCCCAGTTACACACACACACACTGTGCCCAGTTACACACACACACAGTGCCCAGTTACACACACACTGTGCCCAGTTACACACGCTCTGTGCCCAGTTACACACACACTGTGCCCAGTTACACACACACTATGCCCAGTTACACACACACTGTGCCCAGTTACACACACACTGTGCCCAGTTCCACACACACACACTGTGAAGCGTGGGAACCCATTGCTTTGCTCCCAGTTACATTCCCTGCTCCCGCAAGCCTGATGATGCTGTTGATGTTCGCATCATGTAGGAGCGAGGTTGTGAAATGGCCCCCATAAATAACACACAACAGAAAGAATAAGTGGGGGGCAGAAGGTCATGAGGGATAGCAGCAGAATTAGGCCATTCGGCCCCTCAAGTCTACTCCGCCATTCAATCATGGCTGATCTATATCTCCCTCCTAACCCCATTCTCCTGCCTTCTCTCCATAACCCCTGACACCCACACTAATCAACAATCTATCTATCTCTGCCTTAAAAATACCCACTGACTTGTGGCCTCCACAGCCGTCTGTGGCAAAGAATTCCACAGATTCACCACCCTCTGACTAAAGATATTTCTCCTCGTCTCCTTCCTAAATGAATGTCCTTTAATTCTGAGGCTGTGACCTCTAGTCCTAGACTCTCCCACCAGTGGAAACATCCTCTCCACATCCACTCTATCCAGGCCTTTCACTATTCTGTACGTTTCAATGAGGTCCCCCCTCATTCTTCTAAACTCCAGCGAGTACAGGCCCAGTGCTGACAAACGCTCATCATAGGTTAACCCACTCATTCCTGGGATTGTTCTTGTAAACCTCCTCTGGACCCTCTCCAGAGCCAGCACATCCTTCCTCAGATACGGGGCCCAAAACTGCTCACAGTACTGCTGGCCAGCGCCTTGTAGAGCCTCAGCATTACATCCCTGTGTTGTATACAAGCCCTCTTGAAATAAATGCGAGCATTGAGTTTGCTTTCTTTCAGTCACAGCGCAGTTTGTTTCAGAGCCAAAGATAGTAATCATTGTGGCTCTAACTGCAATCCTGTCTTACAGTGATACAGCGTGGAAACAGACTCTTCGGCCCAACTTGCCCACACCGGCCAACATGCCCCATCTACACTGGTCCCACCTGCCCACACCGACCAACATGCCCCATCTACACTAGTCCCACCTGCCCACACCGGCCAACATGCCCCATCTACACTGGTCCCACCTGCCCACACCGGCCAACATGCCCCATCTACACTAGTCCCACCTGCCCACACCGACCAACATGCCCCATCTACACTAGTCCCACCTGCCCACACCGGCCAACATGCCCCATCTACACTGGTCCCACCTGCCCACACCGACCAACATGCCCCATCTACACTAGTCCCACCTGCCCACACCGGCCAACATGCCCCATCTACACTGGTCCCACCTGCCCACACCGACCAACATGCCCCATCTACACTAGTCCCACCTGCCCACACCGACCAACATACCCCATCTACACTAGTCCCACCTGCCCACACCGACCAACATACCCCATCTACACTAGTCCCACCAAACATGTCCTATCCATGTACCTTTCTAACGGTTTCTTAAACGTTGTGATCGTCCCAGCCTCAACTACCTCCTCTGGCAGCTCGTTCCATACACCCACCACCCTTACGTTGCTATTGAACAACTCCAGTTCCATTTGCTCTACGTGTAAACGTTTGAAGCTGGAGCAACATTCTTTCCCAAATGTAATAGTTACTCTGAGCATGGACACAAAAAGCTGGAGTAACTCAGCGGGTAAACCAGCATCTCTGGAGATCAGCAATGGGTGATGTTTTGGGTTGAGATTGAGATTCAGGGGTGAGTGAGACACAGAGACAAGTGCAAGGGGAAGGTGGAAAATAGTTACTCTCTCTTTTTTCAGCTTTCTTCTCCCCCCACATACAGCGGGTAGAGTTGCAGCCTCACGGCGCCAGAGACCCGGGTCCCATCCCGACTACGGGTGCTGTCTGTACGGAGTTTGCACGTTCTCCCCGTGACCTGCGTGGGGTTTCTCCGCGTGCTCCGGTTTCATCCCACACTCCAAAGACGTGCAGGTTTGTAGGTAAATTGGCTTGGTATACATGTAACAATTGTCTCTCGTGTGTGTAGGATAGTGTTAGTGTGTGGGGATCACTGGTCGGTGTGGACTCGGTGGGTCGAAGGGCTTGTTTCCGCGCTGTATCTCTAAACTAAACTAACTTAAAACTAGACTGCAGGCATTAAAACCCCAGCGATGGTTAATCAAGTGTGGGAGAAACAACATGCCGGGCGGGCAGTGACACTGGTCTGTGGCGGCTCGGATCATTAGCAACCTGAGTGCTCACACAAGATGAAAGCAGCTTCTAAAACAACAATGAACATGTGGGGACTCACTCACTCACTCACTCACACTTTGAAGAGCCAGATTGAAATGCTTTGGCACTCTCAGCCTGTGAGTGTTAATCGTGCGTGAGAATGCTCGTAAATGGTACAAGATCACCCCTCTCTATCTCACGTAGACACAGAGTGCTGGAGTAACTCAGTGGGTCAGGCAGCATCTGTGGAGAACACGGATAGGTGATTTTTCACAGAGTGCTGGAGTAACTCAGTGGGACAGGCAGCATCTGTGGAGAACATGGATAGGTGACGTTTCACAGAGTGCTGGAGTAACTCAGTGGGACAGGCAGCATCTCGGGAGAGAAGGAATGAGTGAGGTTTTGGGTCGAGACCCTTCTTCAGACTGATGTCAGGGGAGGGGGTGGAACAACAGCAACCTCACCTTCCCTCCAACTGACTGCAGAATGAAAGTTGCCCTCACAGAGAACGCCCATCAACACCTCCAGCTGCTGAGAAGATTGGCGAGAGTCAGTCTGTTGGTGAATACACTATCCTACTGGTACAGGTGTTGGGGACAGAGCACACTGACTGGTTGCATCACGGCCTGGTTCAGCAACTCAAACGCCCAGGAACCAAGGAGACCACCGAGTGGTGGACCCTGCCCGGTCCATCAGAGATGCCTCAACTACCTCCTCCGGCAGCTCGTTCCATGCACCCACCACCCTCCGAGCGAGAACGTTGCCCCTCAGGTTCCTATTAAACCTTTCCCCTCTCACCTTAAACCCATGTCCTCTGGTTCTTGATTCCGCTACTCTGGGCAAGAGATTGTGTGCCTTCATCCTCTCTCTCTCCCCCCACCTTAAACCTCTGCCCCAGAGTTCCTGATTCCCTTGACTTTAGTTTAGTTTAGTTTAGAGATACAGCACAGAAACAGGCCCTCTGGCCCACCGAGTCCGCACCGACCAGCGATCCCCGCACACTAACACTATCCTACACACACTAGGGACAATTTACATTTACACCAAGCAAATTAACCCACAAACCTGCACGTCTTTGGAGTGTGGGAGGAAACCGGAGCACCCGGAGAAAACCCACACAGGTCACGGGGAGAACGTGCAAACTCCGTACAGACAACGCCCGTAGTCAAGATGGAATACGGGTCTCTGGCGCTGTGAGGCAGCAGCTCTACCCACTGCACCACCGTGCCCGCCTTACTCCATCTCCCCACGGACTCCATTCCCAGCCAACTTGGTACCTGGCCACTTCCCAAAGACCCAGAGGCCGTGGACTGAACACAGCTGAGAACACACAGTCACGGACCCTACCCCCCCCGGCATCCCCCCTCAGTGAGGACGAGCCATGGACCCTGCACCCCCCCCGGCAGCCCCCCTCAGTGAGGATGAGTCACGGACCCTACCCCCCCGGCAGCCCCCCTCAGTGAGGACGAGTCACGGACCCGGCAGCCCCCCTCAGTGAGGACGAGCCATGGACCCTACCCCCCCCGGCAGCCCCCCTCAGTGAGGACGAGCCATGGACCTTGCCCCCCCGGAAGCCCCCCTCAGTGAGGACGAGTCACGGACCCTACCCCCCCGGCAGCCCCCCTCAGTGAGGACGAGTCACGGAGCCTGCCCCCCGGCAGCCCCCCTCAGTGAGGACGAGTCACGGACCCGGCCCCCTAGCAACCTACCTCTTCACGATCGTCCGTGGAGCGCTGAACGAACCAGCGGATGGCTGCCTGCTGGGAGTTGGGGATGCATTCCAGGAACGTTGCATTAAACTCAATGCCGAAGAGAAGCTTCTCCTCGCTGTCCTTGTTCATGCCTGCCAACCACAAGAGCAACATCAGCAGCGGGCAATGCAGATGCACATGTGTGTGCGTGTGTGTACATACCCTGCCAACCACAAGAGCAACGGGCAATGCAGATGCACATGTGTGTGCGTGTGTACATCCGCACACTGACTTGTTTTTATCCCGTGTTATATTATATCCTGTATCACGTGTACTATGGTGACACATTCTGTTATGCGGCTGCAAGTAAGTGTGCTATTGTTCAGTCTGGGACACACGACAATAAGGAAGAAGGGTCTCGACTCGAAACGTCACCTATCCATGTTCTCCACAGATGCTGCTTGACCCACTGAGTTACTCCAGCACTCTGTGAAACGTCACCTATCCATGTTCTCCACAGATGCTGCCTGACCCACTGAGTTACTCCAGCGTTTTGTGTCTATCTTCGGTTTTAAACCAGCATCTGCTGTTCCTTCCTAAACATTACCAAACATCTTCTCTGTATCACAACTTCCTGCAGAGACTAGCCTGGAAGATGTTGGCAATAAATTATATGACTCTTAGCAAAGTAATGAAGAGTTATGGCTGCTTGCTTTGCTGCCAACAGCAGGAACCACTACACATACAGTGGGCAAGCAAACCGTACTGACCGGACCTCAACGCCCACATCTCACTCCGCTGGAGGGGTCCAGAGCCACCCAGATCCCAAGCCCATCCATGGACATCCTGAGGCAAGGTCCATAACTCTGCCCCTCCTACAACCATCTCCAAATGTCAGCATGTACAGAATCATGAGCAATAGATCGGTTAGACGCACAGAGTCTCTTGCCCAGAGTAGGGGAATCGAGGACCAGAGGACACAGGTTCAAGGTGAAGGGGAATAGATTTAATGTGAATCTTTTCCACACAGTGGGTGGTGGGTGTGTGGAATGAGCTGCCGGAGGAGGTAGTTGAGGCTGGGACTATCCCAACGTTTCAGAAACAGTTAGACAGGTACATGGATAGGACAGGTTTGGAGGGATGTGGACCAAACGCAGGCAGGTGGGACTAGTGTAGCTGGAACATGTTGGCTGGTGTGGGTGTTGGGCGGGGGGCCTGTCGCCGTGCCGTGCTGGGCTGGGTGAGTGTGGGTGTTGGGCGGGGGGCCTGTTTCTGGGCTGAGTGACTGTGTGTGTGTGGGTGTGAGGGTGTTGGGCGGGGGGCCTGTTGCCGTGCTGTGCTGGGCTGTGCTGGGCCGTGCTGGGCTGGGTGTGTGTGGGTGTTGGGCGGGGGGCCTGTTTCTGGGCTGGGTGTGTGTGGGTGTTGGGCGGGGGGCCTGTTGCCGTGCTGTGCTGGGCTGTGCTGGGCCGTGCTGGGCTGGGTGTGTGTGGGTGTTGGGCGGGGGGCCTGTTTCTGGGCTGGGTGTGTGTGGGTGTTGGGCGGGGGGCACTGATACTCACTGTCTTCCAGATCCCAGCACTGAGTGATGGGGTCTCCATGCTTCACGTCCTGACGCCGGGACCGTCTGTACAAACAACATAACTGCCAGTGAAACACCACGCCACACTCTCACACATCAAACAGTCAGGAGGAAGAAGAAAATCACCAACGCAGAACGGCTCAGACTGTGCAAATGTTTTTGCAGTTTGTTGCTGTGAGCTTTACTGACTTTGACGATAGGCGTAGCTGCAATATCACATACTAGCCCTGTTACACTGCAGTCTTGTGAACGTATACATAGTGGTTGATAAGCACTCACTCCCACCTGATACCCCAGTGTGCCTCTAACAAATGGAGCTGTAAGCTGCATCATTTGGGGGCGGCACGGTGGTGCAGCGGGTAGAGCTGCTGCCTCACGGCGCCAGAGACCCGGGTTCCATCCTGACTACGGGTGCTGTCAGTACGGAGTTTGTACGTTCTCCCCGTGACCTGCGTGGGTTTTCTCCGGGTGCTCCGGTTTTCTCCCACACACCAAAGACGTACATGTTTGCAAGTTAATTGGCTTCACTAAATTGTCCGTAGTGTGTGTAGGTTAGTGTTAGTGTGTGGGGATCGCTGGTCGGTGCAGACTCGGTGGGCCGAAGGGCCTGTTTCTGCACTGTAACTCTAAAACTAAAAACTACAACTAAATAATTTGAAGGACAACTACTTCCTTATATCGGTCACACATCACTTGATTCATCTCCACGCCATTTGTCTGATAACCCATTTCAAAATTGGTAACATTTCACAGTTCCTGGATTTTTATTTAAGATTCTGAATAAAGTTGTCAAATTTACAGAGCTGTTGACAGCCCCAAAGTTAAACTGGTTTTTGGTCAGGTGCAGGTGGAGGAGATTACATTAACTTTGCACAATGTTCAGCACTTTGAGTCCTGGCAACATCCTCGTAAATCTTCTCTGTACCCTTTCCAGCTTGACAACATCTTTCCTATAACATGGTGCCCAGACATGAACACGTACTCTAAATGCGGCCTCACCAACGCCTTATACAACTGTAGCATGACCTCCCAACTTTGATGCTGTTCATAAGGGATAGGAGCAGAATTAGGCCATTCGGCCCATCAAGTCTACTCCACCATTCAATCATGGCTGATCTATCTTCCCCTCTCAACCCCATTCTCCTGCCTTCTCCCCATAACCCCTGACACCCGCACTAATCAACCATCTATCAACCTCTGCCTTAAAAATACCCACTGACTTGTGGCCTCCGCAGCCGTCTGTGGCAATGAATCCCACAGATTCACCACCCTCTGGCTAAAGAAATTCCTCCTCATCTCCTTCCTAAATCCACTCTATCCAGGCCTTTCACTATTCCGCACATTTCAATGAGGTCCCCCCTCATCCTTCTAAACTCCAGCGAGTACAGGCCCAGTGCCCACAAATGCTCATCATATGTTAACCCACTCATTCCTAGGATCATTCTCGTAAACCTCCTCTGGACTCTCTCCAGAGCCAGCACATCCTTCCTCAGATCTGGGGCCCAAAACTGCTCACAATATTCCAAATGCGGCCTGACCAGCGCCTTGTACAGCCTCAGCATTACACACACCCCCGTGACCAGCGCCTTATACAGCCCCAGCATTACACACACCCCTGTGACCAGCGCCTTGTACAGCCCCAGCATTACACCCCCCCTGTGACCAGCGCCTTATACAGCCCCAGCATTACACCCACCCCTGTGACCAGCGCCTTGTACAGCCCCAGCATTACACCCATCCCTGTGACCAGCGCCTTGTACAGCCCCAGCATTACACACCCCCCTGTGACCAGCGCCTTGTACAGCCCCAGCATTACACACCCCCCTGTGACCAGCGCCTTGTACAGCCCCAGCATTACACACCCCCCTGTGACCAGCGCCTTGTACAGCCCCAGCATTACACACACCCCTGTGACCAGCACCTTGTACAGCCCCAGCATCACATCCCTGTGACCAGCGCCTTATACAGCCCCAGCATGACATCCCTGTTTTTGTATACAAGCCCTCTTGAAATTAATGCTAGCATTGCGTTTGCTTTCTTTACTGCCGATTCGACTTGCAGATTAACTTGTTGGGAATCCTGCACCAGCTCCCAAGTCCCTTTACACCTCCGATTTCTGGATTCGCTCCCCATTTAGAAAATAGTCTACTATTCCTACTAATGTCCTTTAATTCTGAGGCTGTGCCCTCTGGTCCTAGACTCTCCCACTAGTGAAAACATCCTCTCCACATCCACTCTATCCAGGCCGCTCACTATTCGGTAAGTTTCAATGAGGTCACCCCTCATCCTTCTAAACTCCAGCGAGTACAGGCCCAGTGCCCACAAACGCTCATCTTTTGTTAACCCACTCATTCCTAGGATCATTCTCGTAAAACTAAATTGATTTAAAAATGTGTAAGTCCCACCACTCGGGATATGTGGGGATAAAGCAGGATCAGGGTACTGATTTTGGATGATCAGCCATGATCACAGAGTTGGGTTCACGGGGGGGGGGGGGGTCTTGGAGGGGAGGGACGCTCCTCAAACTGCGAAGCATCCTGGACAATACAGCTCACCCCCTCCATGACACACTGGTCAACCTGAGGAGCACCTTCAGCAACAGACTGGTCCCACCGAGATGCAGCACAGAACGCCACAGGAGATCCTTCTTCCCTGTGGCTATCAAACTGTACAACTCCTCCCCCTTCTGTCAGGGATAGACTGAGACTGACCCACTCCCACCCCCAATCTTTGCACATCCCCAATCCTTTCCACTCGTCACTTTAGTTTCATGTATCTTGTGTTTTATGACTTGGCAGATCAATTTCCCTCGTGGGATAAATGAAGTTCTACGTATTGTGTCGTAGTTACATAGACAATAGGTGCAGGAGGAGGCCATTCGGCCCTTCGAGCCAGCACTGCCATTCAATGTGATCATGGTTGATCATCCACAATCAGTACCCCGTGCCTGCCTTCTCCCCATACCCCCTGATTCCACTAACCCCTGGAGTTCTATCCAACTCTCTTTTGAACATCGTACCATACGATCATATTGAATGGCGGTGCTGGACTGGACGGGCTGAATGGCCTCCTGCACCTATTTTCTATGTTGCTGTGTTGTTCCACTCACCGCTTGGAGGCGGGCAGGTAGCGGGAGCAGGCGGTGCCATCCCACGCACAGTAGGGGTCTCGGGCCAGGCAACACTCCGCACACACCTGTCCATAGGTATCGCACCTGTGCAGGGAGAGCTGGGCCAGGCCGTCCCGTGAGCCGATGTACAGCTGCTGCTACAAGAGGGAATGGCAGAGTCGTTACATCCACACCACATCCTCACACTTTACTCCAGGCGCAATGGCCACGTGTTATCCACACGTACGCTCGCCAACCGTCCCGGATTAGCCGGGATGTCCCGTATTAGGCCCGCGGGCCGCTGTAGGCCGGGACGGTGTAGGCCGGGACGGTGTAGGCCGGGACGGTGTAGGCCGGGACGGTGTAGGCCGGGACGGTGTAGGCTAACGGAGGTGGACACAAAATGCTGGAGTAACTCAGCGGGTCAGACAGCATCTCTGGAGAGAAGGAATGGGTGACGTTTCGGGTCGAGACCCTTCTTCAGACTGACGGAGTGTGTTCGCCTAACGGAGGTTGCGTAGAAACCCGCCTCAAGGCCCGGGCGGCCGCCATTGTTGGAGCGGGAGCACGTGGCCGCTGGCTGGGTGAGGGCACGTGGGGTGCGGGGCGGTGACGTCACCCTGTCCCGTATTTGGGAGTGAGATAGTTGGCAACCCGACCCACACAGGTGACTCCAGTTTGACCAGTTTATTGCCACGGGTTTAGTTTATTGTTTATTAATTTATTGTCACTTTTATCAAACTGTACAACTCCTCGCCCTTCCTCCGTGGGTAGACTGACCCCCCTGACTGACCCCCCCCCCCCCCCCTCTCCCCCTCCCCCTAATTCTGCTCCTATTACTTATGACCTTATTAGTTTATTGTCATGCCGACAATGAGCGTAACTCCATGATGGGGCTGAAGCCACCGCTCCTGTTGCCACGGCTACTGCAGTTGTGATCAGACCCGTTGCACTTGGTATTATGTCCAGCACAGAGATTCCTGCGCTCTACTGATCTTTAGTTTAACATGGGTTGGTTTATTGTCACGTGTACCGAGGTACAGTGAAAAGCTTTTGTTGCGCGCTAACCAGTCAGCGGAAAGACAATACATGATTACAGTCGAGCCGTCCACAGTGTACAGATACAGGATAAGGGAATAACGTTTAGTGCAAGGTAAAGCCGGTAAAGTCCGATCAAGGATAGTCCGAGGGTCACCAATGAGGTAGATAGTAGTTCAGCACCGCTCTCTGGTTGTGGTAGGATGGTTCAGTTGCCTGATAACAGCCGGGAAGAAACTGTCCCTGAATCTGGAGGTGTGCGTTTTCACACTTCTGTACCTCTTGCCCGATGGGAGAGGGGAGAAGAGGGAGTGGCCGGGGTGAGACTGGTCCTTGATTATGCTGCTGGCCTTGCCGAGGCAGCGTGAGGTGTCGATGGAGTCAGTGGAAGGGAGGTTGGTTTGTGTGATGGTCTGGGCTGTGTCCACAATTCTCTGCAATTTCTTGCGGTCTTGGATGGAGCTGTCCCACCTTGTAATTGAGGCAGTGCAGCGTAGGTTCACGAGATTGATCCCAGGGATGGCGGGACTGTCATATGAGGAAAGATTGAAAAGACTGGGCTTGTATTCACTGGAGTTTAGAAGGATGAGAAAGGATCTTATAGAGACATATAAAATTATGAAAGGACTGGACAAGCTAGATGCAGGAAAAATGCTCCCAATGTTGGGGGAGTCCAGAACCAGGGGCCACAGTCTTAGAATAAAGGGGAGGCCATTTAAAACTGAGGTGAGAAGGAACTTTTTCACCCAGAGAGTTGTGAATTTGTGGAATTCTCTGCCACAGAGGGCAGTGGAAGCCAAATCACTGGATGGATTTAAGGGAGAGTTAGATAGAGCTCTAGAAGCTAGTGGAATCAAGGGGTATGGGGAGAAGGCAGGCACGGGTTACTGATTGTGGATGATCAGCCATGATCACATTGAATGGCGGTGCTGGCTCGAAGGGCCAAATGGCCTCCTCCTGCACCAATTTCTATGCACCCCGATAAAATGCTTTCTGTGGTGCATCTAGAAGTTGGCGCGAGTTGTTGGGAACTTGCTGAACTTCCTCAGCCTTGTAAGGAAGTCGAGGCATTGGGGTGCTTCCTTGGCCAAATTAACGTAGATTAGACGGAGACGAGAAAGGTCACTGGTGCCACACGTACCTGCTTTGAAGAAAGTTCCATGTTCAATATCGGGGCGTGTCCCTGGAGGAATAAGATCGGAATGTCACTGGTCACTCATCAGAGGTTGAGGGGACATTTGATAGAAATGTACAAAGTATATAAACGTCTGCAGTTGTCTATCTTCAATTTATACCAGCATCTGCAGTTCCTTCTTACATATAAACACTTTATGAATAAGGGGTCGGCCATTTAGGACTGAGATGAGGAAACACTTTTCCACCCAGAGAGTTGTGAATCTGTGGAATTCTCTGCCACAGAAGGCAGTGGAGGCCAATTCACTGGATGTTTTCGTGAGAGGGTTAGATTTAGTTCTTGGGGCTGACGGAATCAAGGGATATGGGGAGAAAGCAGGAACGGGGTACTGATTGTGGATGATCAGCCATGATCATATTGAATGGCGGTGCTGGCTCGAAGGGCCGAATGGCCTCCATTTCACCTATTTTTCTATGTTTCTGTTTCTATCAGTTTCAGTTGAGTCTATTGTCACGTGTACCGAGGTACAGTGAAAACCTTTTGTTGCGCGCTAACCAGTCAGGGGAAAGACAATATGATTACAATCGAGCCGTCCACAGTGTACAGATGCAGGATAAAGGAATAACGTTTAGTGTAAGGTAAAGCCAGTAAAGCCCGATCAAGGATAGTCCGAGGGTCACCAATGAGGTAGATAGTAGTTCAGCACTGCTCTCTGGTTGTGGTAGGATGGTTCATTTGCCTGATAACAGCTATAAGAGGCATAGATGGGGTAGACAGTCAGAACCTTTCTCCTCAGGATGGAAAAATCCAACACCAGAGGGCGAAGCTTTAAGGTGAGAGGGGCAACGTTTAAAGGAGATGTGTGGGGCAGGTTTATTACACAGAGGGGGGTGGGGGCTTGGAACGCGCTGCCAGGGGTGGGGGTGGAGGCAGATACGATAGTGGTGTTGAAGAGGCTTTTAGACAGGCACATGGATACGCAGGGAATGGAGGGACATGGATCACGTGCAGGTGGAGGGGGTTAGTTTAACTTGGCATGGTGTCGGCATGGACATTGTGGGCCGAAGGGCCTGGTTACTCCGAGACACACTGCCCAATGGGTGCAGCGGGTGTAACTGTGACTGACGGTGGGCATCTCCTCACTGTGGACATCTCCTCACTGTGGACATCTCCTGACAATAGACAATAGACAATAGGTGCAGGAGTAGGCCATTCAGCCCTTCGAGCCAGCACCGCCATTCAATGCGATCATGGCTGATCACTCTTAATCAGTACCCCGTTCCTGCCTTCTCCCCATACCCCCTCACTCCGCTATCCTTAAGAGCTCTATCCAGCTCTCTCTTGAAAGCATCCAACGAACTGGCCGCCACTGCCTTCTGAGGCAGAGAATTCCACACCTTCACCACTCTCTGACTGAAAAAGTTCTTCCTCATCTCCGTTCTAAATGGCCTACCCCTTATTCTTAAACTGTGGCACCTTGTTCTGGACTCCCCCAACATTGGGAACATGTTTCCTGCCTCTAATGTGTCCAATCCCCTAATTATCTTATATGTTTCAATAAGATCCCCCCTCACTGTGGGCATCTCACCGTGGGCATCTCCTCACTGTGGACATCTCACTGTGGACATCTCCTCACCTTAAACACCTGTAACTGACCCCACGTATTCCCGTGGGCATCTCCTCACCTTGAACACCTCCAGCTCCTCCAGAACCACCTCCTCCGTCTCCCAGTTTTCCTTCGTGACGCTCACCACTTTTAAAACTGTTCCAACATCTGCACCACAAAAGATAAAGACATCGATATTTACCAGCCTTTCCCAGAGAAAATGTGGCATTGATGGCGTCAGGGTGGTGCAGCGGGTAGAGCTGCTGCCTCATAGTGCCAGAGACCCGGGTTCCATCCTGACCACGGGCGCTGTCTGTACGGAGTTTGTACGTTCTCCCCGTGACCTGCGTGGGTTTCTCCAGGAGCTATAGGGAGAGGCTGGGACTCTAGTCCTTGGAGCGCAGGGGGATGAGGGGTGATCTTATAGAGGTGTACAAAACTCCGTACAGACAGCACCCGTAGTCAGGATGGAAGCCGGGTCTCTGGCGCTGTGAGGCAGCAGCTCTACCCGCTGCACCACCGTGCCGGCCTCTATAGTCTATGGTCTGGACCCCACCTTTAACAAAGTTGAACTTTACAAGTTCTGAGGGAGCAACTGGATTGGTCACTAACAACTAGCATCATGTCGATGGGCAGAAGGTCCTCATTCAGTGAGGTACATTCCCTTCAGCTGCCCCATTCCAGAATTAATCGTCTGACAAATGGCAGAGGAGACTCGATGGGCCGAATGGCCCAATTCTGCTTCTAGAACTTATGAACTATGAACTTATGAACTGGATCACTGGGCTGGTGCATCTTTTGGACACATTTGGCCAAGTTATTTTTCTTCCAATGTTATTGCCAGAACAACAAAAAACTAAGATCCCAACTATATGAACTTGTGAACATTTATCACTTCCAAACAACTCCATTTGATTCCCTTGAATGAAAGATTATTCCCATTGCAGGTCGGCGTGGACTTGTTGGTGAGAGGCCGGTTTGTGCAGCATCTCCAAACTAGACTAATCAACGGCACTAAGTTCCAGTTCTTGCCGTATTGAGACAGGCAGAGGGGGGGGGGACGGTGGGGTGAGGGGGGAGGGTGGGGAGGGGGAGGGGGGGGAGGGTGAGGGGAGGGGGGGAGGGGGAGGGGGGGGGAGGGGGGAGGGGGTGCGGTGTTGAGACAGGCAGAGCAGTGGGAGGGGGGGGCTGGGGAGGGGAAAGGGATGTGGTGTTGAGACAGGCAGAGCGGTGGGGGGGGGGTGGGGAGGGGGAGGGGGGGTGTGGTGTGGAGACAGGCAGAGCGGTGAGGGGGGGGTGGGGAGGGGGGGGGGGTGGGGTGGGGAGGAGGGGGGTGTGGCGGTGTACACAGGAAACAAGTGTGTGGGCTCAGGAAGACCAGCGTCGGTGCACAGCTGCAGGACGGCGATGGGAAGTGTAAGGCGTTTGTCCTTCAGGGCGGGAGCTGGGGGTTCGGGGGGGGGGGGGTAATTGTACAGGGCTTTGATCAGGCACACTTGCATCGCCCTGCCATGTTTCAGGCTCCCTGCCCAGTTTACTTCAGTTCCGTTTATTGTCACGTGTGCCGGGCTACAGTGAAACCTTTTAGTTTCGTTTAGTCTAGTTTAAAGATACAGCGCGGAAACAGGCCCTTCGGCCCACCGAGTCCGCGCCAACCAGCGATCCCCGCACACTAACACTATCCGACACACACTAGGGACAATTTACATTTACACCAAGCCAATTAACCTACAAACCTGCACGTCTTTGGAGTGTGGGAGGAAACCGGAGCACCCGGAGAAAACCCACGCAGGTCACGGGGAGAACGTGCAAACTCCGTACAGACAGCACCCGTGGTTGGGATGGAACCCGGGTCTCTGGCGCTGTGAGGCAGCAGCTCTACCCGCTGCACCACCGTGCCGGCTCACTGTTGCTGATCATCAGGGAAATTACAAGCCCGGACCACATGTGAATCACATAAACACCCCTTGCAATCACAAAGTGCTTCATTGTGTGACTGCGCTGAGATATTTAGATTGTGCAGAGAGCAGTATTTATTTTCAGATGCTATCAGACAGTGGCACGCGGCTAAACACGAGCCCAGACCATCACACAAACCAACCTCCCTCCCACCCACTCCATCTACACCTCACGCTGCCTCGGCAAGGCCAGCAGCATAATCAAGGACCAGTCTCACCCCGGCCACTCCCTCTTCTCCCCTCTCCCATCGGGCAAGAGGTACAGAAGTGTGAAAACGCACACCTCCAGATTCAGGGACAGTTTCTTCCCGGCTGTTATCAGGCAACTGAACCATCCTACCACAACCAGAGAGCAGTGCTGGACTACTATCTACCTCATTGGTGACCCTCGGACTATCCTTGATCAGACTTTACTGGCTTTACCTTGCACTAAACGTTATTCCTTTATCATGTATCTGTTCACTGTGGACGGCTCGATTGTAATCATGTGTTGTCTTTCCGCTGACTGGTTAGCGCGCAACACAAGCTTTTCACTGTACCTCGGTACACGGGACAACAAACTTAACTCAACTGAACCAGCGTAATGTCCATCTAATAATCCGTCTATCAGCAAAACCCGGCAGTAATTTGTTCATAGGAACATAGAAAATAGCTGCAGGTGTAGGCCATTCGGCCCTTCGAGCCAGCACCGTCATTCAATATGATCACGGAACAATATGACTCGGAACAATCCTGTTACTACTATCCAAATGCTCCGCAATTTTGTCTTTTATAATTGACTCCAGCATCTTCCCCACCACTGATGTCAGACTAACTGGTCTATAATTTCCCGTTTTCTCTCTCCCTCCTTTCTTAAAAAGTGGGACAACATTAGCTACCCTCCAATCCACAGGAACTGATCCTGAATCTATAGAACATTGGAAAATGATCACCAATGCGTCCACAATTTCTAGCGCCACCTCCTTAAGTACCCTGGGATGCAGACCATCAGGCCCTGGGGATTTATCAGCCTTCAGTCCCATCAGTCTACCCAACACCATTTCCTGCCTAATGTGGATTTCCTTCAGTTCCTCCATCACCCTAGGTTCTCTGGCCGCTAGAACATCTGGGAGATTGCTTGTATCTTCCTTAGTGAAGACAGATCCAAAGTAACGGTTCAACTCATCTGCCATTTCCTTGTCCCCCATAATAAATTCCCCCGCTTCTGTCTTCAAGGGACCCACATTTGCCTTAACTATTTTTTTCCTCTTCATGTACCTAAAAAAGCTATTATATCATATCATATCATATATATACAGCCGGAAACAGGCCTTTTCGGCCCACCAAGTCCGTGCCGCCCAGTGATCCCCGCACATTAACACTATCCTACACCCACTAGGGACAATTTTTACATTTACCCAGCCAATTAACCTACATACCTGTACGTCTTTGGAGTGTGGGAGGAAACCGAAGATCTCGGAGAAAACCCACGCAGGTCACGGGGAGAACGTACAAACTCCTTACAGTGCAGCACCCGTAGTTAGGATCGAACCTGAGTCGACGGCGCTGCATTCGCTGTAAAGCAGCAACTCTACCGCTGCGCTACCGTGCCGCCCTCTATTACTGTCCTCCTTTATATTATTGGCTAGTTTACCCTCGTACCTCATTTTTTCTCCCCGTATTGCCTTCTTAGTCATCTTCTGTTGCTCTTTAAAAGAGTCCCAATCCTCTGGCTTCCCTCTCTTTGCTATGTTGTACTTCTTCCCTTTTATTTTTATGCTGTCCTTGACTTCCCTTGTCAGCCACGGGTGCCTCTTACTCCCCTTGGAATCTTTCCTCCTCTTTGGGATAAATTGATCCTGCAACCTCTGCATTATTCCCAGGAATACCTGCCATTGCTGTTCTACCGTCTTCCCTGCTAGGGCCTCCTTCCAGTCAATTTTGGCCAGCTCCTGCCTCGTGCCTCTGTAATCCCCTTTGCTATACTGTAATACTGACACTTCCGATTTTCCCTTCTCCCTCTCAATTTGTAGAGTAAAACTTATATTGTGATCACTGCATCCTAATGGCTCTTTTACCTCTAGTCCCCTTATCAGATCAGGTTCATTACACAACACTAAATCCAGAATTGCCTTCTCCCTGGTCGGCTCCAGTACAAGCTGTTCTAAGAATCCATCTCGGAGACACTCCACAAACTCCCTTTCCTGGGGTCCAGTACCAACCTGATTTTCCCAGTCTACCTGCATGTTGAAATCTCCCATAACCACCGTAGCATTACATTTGTGACACGCCAATTTTAGCTCCTCATTCAACTTGCACCCTATGTCGAGGCTACTGTTTGGGGGCCTATAGATAACTCCCATTAGGGTCTTTTTACCCTTACAATTTCTCATTTCTACCCATACTGATTCTACATCTCCTGGTTCTATGTCACCCCTTGCAAGGGAATGAATATCATTCCTCACCAACAGAGCAACCCCACCCCCTCTGCCCACCTGTCTGTCTTTTCTATACGTTGTGTAACCCTGAATATTCAGTTCCCAGCCCTGGTCCTCTTGTAGCCATGTCTCAGTGATCCCTACAACATCATACTTGCCCATGACTAACTGAGCCTCAAGCTCATCCACTTTATTTCTTATACTTTGCGCATCTAAATACAACACTCTCAGGAAGGAGATGAGGAGGAATGTCTTTAGTCAGAGGGTGGTGGATCTGTGGAATTCATTGCCACAGACGGCTGTGGAGGCCAAGTCAGGAGGGCAGGGAGGAGAGATGGCAAGAGAGAGAGAGGGAGAGAGGAGTGGGAGAGGGAGAGAGATAGAGAGGGAGAGAGAAGGAGTGGGAGAGGGAGGGAGAGAGAGAGAGGGAGAGAGAGGGAGGGAGAGAGAGAGGGAGAGGGAGAGGGAGAGGGAGGGAAGTTAGCCATGGGCAAACACTGCCACCTGCAGGTCAAAAGAAAGTGGGGAAACTTCTTCAAACAAAGACAGTGCTGGAGTAACTCAACGGGTCAGGCAGCATCTGTGGAGAACATGGATCTTCAAGTTCATAAGTTCTAGGAGCAGAATTAGGCCATTCAGCCCATCAAGTCTACTCCGCCATTCAATCATGGCTGATCTATCTCTCCCTCCTAACCCTATTCTCCTGCCTTCTCCCTGTAGCCCCTGACACCCGCACTGATCAAGAATCTAGGGGGGGTGGTGGTGTGTGTTGGGGGTGGGTTGGGGGTGGTGAGGGGGGGTGAGCTAGGCAGGTGGGTTGGGGGGGTGGGCTGGGGGGTAATGGGGGGGAATGGGGGTGGGGGGTGTGTGTTGGTGGGGTGGGGGGGCTGGGCAGGTGGCTTGGGGGCTAATGGGGGGGTGAGCCGGGCAGGTGGGTTGGGGGGGCGGGGTGGGCTGGGCAGGTGGGTTGGGAGGTGGGGTTACCTGTGCCGATGAACATGACCTGGTACTGCCCGTCCTCTGCTGCCACCTGGTCCACCACCACCTGGGTGAGCCGGTAGTCCACGTTGATCCTAGTGAAGGCGGGCCTGGGGCTGAGCGGGTGGACTGCCTTGAACATCAGCGGGTGGTAGCGCACGAAGCTGACCACCTCATCCGGGAAGTCCTTGGTGGACTTGATCAGCGGGTCATACGTTGTACTGGGGCACTGTTGGCAAAAAGGACATCACCCTTTAAAAAACATTGCATTACCACACTGTTACCAACAAATAGGTCACACATTATGAGAGGAATAGATCGGGCAGAGTCTCTTGCCCAGAGTAGGGGAATCGAGGACCAGAGGACATGGGTTTAAGGTGAAGGGGGAAAGATTTAATAGGAACCTGAGGGGTAACATTTTCACACAAAGGGTGGTGGGTGTATGGAACGAGCTGCCGGAGGAGGTAGTTGAGGCAGGGACTATCGCAATGTTTAAGAAACAGTTAGACAGGTACATGGATATGGCAGGGTTGGAGGGATATGGGCCAAATGCGGGCAGGTGGTACTGGTGTAGATGGGATATACTGGCCGGTGTGGGCTGAAGGGCCTGTTTCCACGCTGTATCACTCTGTGACTCTATCCGTGACTTTAGGACTCTATGTATAATGGTGGCACGGTGGCACAGTAGGTAGATCTGCTGCCTGGCAGTGCCCGACATGCCCTGTCTACACTCGTCCCACCTGTCCGCATTTTGCTCATACCCCTCCAAACCTTTCCTATCCATGTTGCTGTCCAAATATCTTTTAAATGTTGTTCTAGTCCCTGCCTCAACTACGTCCTCTGGCAGCTCTTTCCATACACCCCCCACCCTCTGTGTGAAAAAGATGCCTCTCAGGTTCCCCCCTCACCTTCAACCTATGTTGCCTCTGAGCAAAAGGTCCCATCTTAAAAATACCCACTGACTTGTGGCCTCCACAGCCGTCTGTGGCAATGAATCCCACAGATTCACCACCCTCTGACTAAAGAAATTCCTCCTCATCTCCTTTCTAAAAGGACGTCCTTTAATTCTGAGGCTGTGCCCTCTGGTCCTAGACTCTCCCACCAGTGGAAACATCCTCTCCACATCCACTCTATCCAGGCCGCTCACTATTCGGCAAGTTTCAATGAGGTCCCCCCTCATCCTTCTAAACTCCAGCGAGTACAGGCCCAGTGCCCACAAACACTCTATGATCAGATGTCACTTGCTAACGGGGAGACTAAACACAGATAAATCTTGCTCCAGCTCACTCTGCGATCCCAAAGCTCTGAGATCTAACTTGCAGTGATCCTCAAGCACAGCTCTGCCTCCCCCTCTAGTGGCTGAAGGCTTACCTTCTCTGACTCTCTGTTTAAGTCTCAGAAATACAGCGTGGAAACAGGCCCTTCAGCCCACCACCGCCCAGCGATCCCCGCACACTAATACTATCCTACACCCACTAGGGACAATCCTACATTTACACCAAGACAATTAATCTACAAACCTGCACGTCTTTGGAGTGTGGGAGGAAACCGAAGCACTCGGAGAAAACCCACGCAGGTCACGGGGAGAACGTGCAAACTCCGTACAGACGGCGCCCGTAGTCAGGATGGAACCCGGGTCTCCGGCGCTGCATTCGCTGTGAGGCAGCAACTCTACCGCTGCGCCACCGTGCTGCCCTTCTCTGCACTAACTTTCAGTAACTGTGGGCAACACGGTGGCACAGTGGTAGAGTTGCTGCCTCGCGGTGCCAGAAGCCCGGGTTCCATCCCGACTACGGCTGCTGTCTGTATGGAGTTTGTACGTTAGACAACAGACAATAGACAACAGGTGCAGGAGGAGGCCATTCGGCCCTTCTAGCCAGCACTGCCATTCATCGTAATCATGGCTGATCATTCTCAATCAGTACCCCGTTCCTGCCTTCTCCCCATACCCCCTGACTCCGCTATCCTTAAGAGCTCTATCTAGCTCTCTCTTGAAAGCACATTCTCCCCGTGACCTGCGTGGGTTTTCTCCGGGTGCTCCGGTTTCCTCCCATACTCCAGAGACGTGCGGATTTGTAGGTTAATTGGCTTGGTGTAAATGTAAATGTAAACAAAAAGCTATTCATTGTACATTGGTACACGTGACAATAAGCCAAACTATCAAACTATCTTTTGCACCCTGTGGATTAACAGCAGAAATCCCCTGGAGCCAACACTGGATTTCTGAAGGAGTTCATTGTCCTTGTTGTTCAGTCAGGCTGCCAGCCCTTTCCCTTGGACAGTGTACCAGTGTACCGAGCCTTCCGCCAGCTGCCCTGACCTGAGCTTAGTTTACAGTTTAGTTTAGTTTAGCTCAGTTTAGTTTAGAGATACAATTCAGCCCACCGAGTCCGCGCCGACCAGCGATCCCCACACATTAACACTATCCTACACACACTAGGGACAATTTTACATTTACAGAATCCAATTAACCTACAAACCTGCACGTCTTTGGAGTGTGGGAGGAAACCGGAGCACCCGGAGAAAATCCACGCAGGTCACGGGGAGAACGTACAAACTCCGTACAGACAGCACCCGTGTTCGGGATGAAACCCGGGTCTCTGGCGCTGTGAGGCAGCAGCTCTACCCGCTGCACCACCGTGCCACCCACTTCCCAGTAAGGGAGTCTGGGAAGATCTGATTGAAGGGACAAAGTGAGGAAGGCAGGAAGGGTCCAAGTTATGGGCGGACTGAGCAATCGGAAGGTTTCCAATCCTCGGCTTGGCGGGGTGCACCAATGCACACTGCCCAGACCTGGTCTTTCTGGGAATTACCAGACGGAAATTCACGGTGAAGCTATAACGAGCCTCTCCAGCATGGACTGCATAACAGAAAGGAAAAGAAACGTCATGGACGATGAGGGAGGACATTTGGCCGGGAGAGAGCAACACTTGGGAAATGGAAATAGATGGAAATATCGCTGGCTTCTCTTTGTTATTCCACTCAACACTGAAACACATGTAGAACACATCCTGAACACACCACAGTCCCATCACAAAGACATATTCTGATACAAAGATAGACACAAAATACTGGCATAACTCAGCAGGTCAGGCAACATCTCTGGAGAGAAGGAATGGGTGACTTTTCAGGTCAAGACCCTTCTTCAGACTCTTCAGTTTAGAAGAATGAGGGAGGACATTGAAACATATCGAAGTGAGCGGCCTGGGTAGAGTGGATGTGGAGAGGATGTTTCCACTAGTGGGAGAGTCCAGCAGTAGAGGTCAGCACCTCAGAATTAAAGGACGTTCGTTTAGGAAGGAGATGAGGAGGAATTTCTATAATCAGAAAGTGGCGAATCTGTGGAATTCTTTGCCACTGACGGCTGTGGAGGCCACAAGTCAGTGGATATATTTAAGGCAGACATGGAAAGATTCTTGATTAGTACGGGTGTCAGGGGTTATGGGGAGAAGGCAGGAGAATGGGGTTAGGAGGGAGAGATAGATCAGTCATGAATGAATGGCGGAGTAGACTTGATGGGCCAAATGGCCTAATTCTGCTCCTATCACATGATCTGATCTAATCATGGCTGATCTACCAGCCCCATTCTCCTGCCTTCTCCCCGTAACCCCTGACACCATTGAAGGATGATTATGCATCAGCAGCAGGGAGCCACACGCAGCTGCCTGGCATCTGCCCAACATCGCAGTCTTTCCACCGTGTCCGCCTGTCATCTCCATCCCGATTAGCCCAGCATGAAACCGCTCCAGTGGCAACCGCTGCCAAGGATGTCCATCAAGGCAAGGACGGCTCTGGAGATACGCCAGGTCCACACTGAGGTGATGACGCCCCATCACACACTGCCTGGGACAGAGCAGTACACACTGAGCCCCCTCTACAAGGGTCTCGACCTGAAACGTCACCCCTTCCTCCTCTCCACAGATGCTGCCTGACCCGCTGAGTTACTCCAGCACTCTGTGAAACGTCACCCCTTCCTCCTCTCCACTGATGCTGCCTGACCCGCTGAGTTACTCCAGCACTCCGTGTGTATCTCCATTCTATCTGCTCTCCCTCTCTGGGAAGGTCACACACACAATGAGCGTAACTCCGTGACGGGGCTGAAGCCACCGCTCCTGTTGCCACGGCTACTGCTGTTGTGATCAGACCCGTTGCACTTGGCATCATGTCCAGCACAGAGATTGTGGGCCGAAGGGCCCGTTCCTGCGCTCTACTGATCTTTAGTTTAACATGGGTTGGTTTGTTGTCACGTGTACCGAGGTACAGTGAAAAGCTTTTGTTGCGTGCTAACCAGTCAGCGGAAAGACAATACATGATTACAATCGAGCCGTCCACAGTGAACAGATACAGGATAAGGGAATAACGTTCAGTGCAAGGTAAAGCCAGTAAAGTCCGATTCATGTGGCACGGTGGTGCAGCGGGTAGAGCTGCTGCCTCATGGCGCCAGAGACCCGGGTTCCATCCTGACTACGGTCGCTGTCTGTATGGAGTTTGTACGTTCTCCCCGTGACCTGCGTGGGTTTTCTCCGGGTGCTCCGGTTTCCTCCCACACTCCAAAGACGTGCAGGTTTGTAGGTTAATTGGCCTTGGTATAAATGTAAATTGTCCCCAGTGTGTGTAGGATTGTGTTAGTGTGCGGGGATCGCTGGTCGGCACGGACTCGGTGGGACGAAGGGCCTGTTTCCGCGCTGTATCTCTAAACTAAACTAAGATAGTTTACAAGGGAGTATACAAATATAAGTACCTTTACAAAGAGACCAAACAAGGGAGGTGCGTGTGGTGGTAGTTTGGAGCTCTGACCTCTGTCGGGCTCAGGCCAGGCGACAACTCTCAGACACCTCCTCCCACTTATCCTTGAACATTGTCCTGCTGAGTTTCTCCAGCGTTTTGTGTCCATCGTCTGTTTAAACCAGCATCTGCAGTCCCTTCCTGAACTAAAGATAGTGGGTGGGTCTCCCTCCCCTGGTCGGTTCATGGTCACAGGCACTGCGTTGTTGAAGAGGCTCTCACTGAGTATGTGGCCAACCCCATCGTCTGACCGTAGTGTGCTCAGTCAAACACATCCCCAGAATGACTTCCCTACTCCATTCCCCCCTCCCCTCCCCCGTGAGCTACTCATTCACCAGCGCCCCGGTCACCTGGGACAGAGCCACTGTTGTGCTCTGTGTTTGGGCAGCGAAGCAGTCCCCTGTTAACACCACGCTCTCAACATCAAACGCCACTTCATTAATAAAGCAGGAGCCCAGGCTGGACCGAGCAAAACGTTCTCATGGGTCCAGACAGACAAGCCCCTCGGCAGTAAACTAGGCTGGCAAAGGTCAGGGCTGGCAATGTACAACTCAATGAAAATAACTAGAGTCATAGAGTGATCCAGTGTGGAAACAGGCCCTTCATAGAGTCACAGAGTGATACAGTGTGGAAACAGGCCCTTCATCGCAACTTGCCCACACCGACCAACATGTCCCATCTACACTAGTCCCACCTGCCCACACCGACCAACATGCCCCATCTACAATAGTCCCACCCACCCACACCGACCAACATGCCCCATCTACACTAGTCCCACCTGCCCACACCGACCAACATGTCCCATCTACACTAGTCCCACCTGCCCACACCGACCAACATGCCCCATCTACACTAGTCCCACCTGCCCACACCGACCAACATGCCCCATCTACACTAGTCCCACCTGTCCACACCGACCAACATGTCCCATCTACACTAGTCCCACCTGCCCACACTGACCAACATGCCCCATCTACACTAGTCCCACCTGCCCACACCGACCAACATGTCCCATCTACACTAGTCCCACCTGCCCACACCGACCAACATGTCCCATCTACACTAGTCCCACCTGCCCACACTGACCAACATGCCCCATCTACACTAGTCCCACCTGCCCGCGTTTGGCCCATATCCCTTTAGTTCTAGTTTCACAGATACAGCGTGGAAACAGGCCCCTCGGCCCACCGAGTCCGTGCCGACCAGCGATCCCTGCACGCTAACACTACCCTACACACACTACGGGCAGTTTACAATGATACCAAGCCAATTAGCCTGCAGGCATTGGAGTGTGGGAGGAAACCGGAGCTCCGGGGAGAACACACGCAGGTCACGGGGAGAACGTGCAAACTCCGTACAGACAGCACCTGTGGTCGATTGTTTAGGAAGGAACTGCAGATGCTGGATTACACCAAAGATAGACACAAAATGCTGGAGTAACTCAGCGGGACAGGCAGCATCTCTGGAGAGGAATGGGTGACATTTCGGGTCGAGACCCTTCTTGAGACTAACCGACCTGAAACGTCACCCATTCCTTCTCTCCAGAGATGCTGCCTGACCCGTTGAGTTACTCCACCATTTTGTGTCCACCTTCAATTTAATCCGGCATCTGCAGTTGTTTCCTACATAATCAGGGGGACAGTCGGGCTGGTCAGAGTAGGATTGGGGAGGGATGGAGAGAGAAGGGGTCAGCTTGTCGATCTAAAGTCCATGTACAACTCGCTACCCCCCTGCCTGCTCGTGACCGATGGAGGTGTGAGGAGCGATTGTTACCCAAGTGCTGATTGCACCTACCAAGAGTAGACCGGCAAGGAGAGAGGATAACAAGGATTGGTGTGTGGTCCCCACATCGAACCCATCCCTCCCCAGCAGGTACTCAGAATCAAAGGACGTACCTTTACAACCGAGATGAGGAGGGATTCCTTTAGTCAGAGGGTGGTGAATCTGTGGGATTCATTTCCACAGACGGCTGTGGAGGCCACAAGTCAGTGGATATTTTTAAGGCAAAGATAGATAGATTGTTGATTAGTGCGGTTGTGGATTTAGGGTGAGGGGGGGAAAGATTTCATAGGAACCTGAGGGGTAACTTTTCACACGGAGGGTGGTGGGTGTATGGAACAAACTGCCAGAGGAGGTGGTTGAGGCAGGGACCATAACAGCACTTAAAATACATTTAAACGGGTACATGGACAGGTCATGTGATGGGTGCAAATGCTGGTGGGTGGGCACAGGGCAGGGAGTGGGGGGGGTCGATCGGGAGGGGTCGGGTGGGCACAGGGCAGGGAGTGGGGGGGGTCGATCGGGAGGGGTCGGGTGGGCACAGGGCAGGGAGTGGGGGGGGTCGATCGGGAGGGGTCGGGTGGGCACAGGGCAGGGAGTGGGGGGGGTCGATCGGGAGGGGTCGGGTGGGCACAGGGCAGGGAGTGGGGGGGGTCGATCGGGAGGGGTCGGGTGGGCACAGGGCTGGGAGTGGGGGGGGTCGATCGGGAGGGGTCGGGTGGGCACAGGGCTGGGAGTGGGGGGGGTCGATCGGGAGGGGTCGGGTGGGCACAGGGCAGGGAGTGGGGAGGGTCGATCGGGAGGGGTCGGGTGGGCACAGGGCAGGGAGTGGGGGGGTCGATCGGGAGGGTGGGGTATCTCTGTCGGTCTGCTCCTGGGCCTGGCCAAGAAGGCCGTTCACGGGTCCAGGCAGCGGCCGGTCGATGGTCACACCAGAGCCTGCTGCCCACCCCTCGTCCGGGCCTACGTCCGTGCTCACGTGTCCCTGGGGAGGGAACATGCGGTGTCCACAAGGGGGCCAGAGGCCTTCCATGAGCGCTGGCTGGTTGTCGCGGTGGGTTCGAGCGCGTGGGAGATAAAGATGGCATTGTTGTATGATAATGACTGCCTGAGGTAAGAAGGGGAATAAAAGTGTGTACTCACGGTGCCCGGGCGTGGGTAAGGAATCCTCCCGTGGTACTCCACCCACCTGTGGTCTGGGCCCTCTTTGTGAGCGTAGGGCCCGTTGAAGGCAGCACGGATATCAGCCATGCTGTAGGAACAGACTGCCGAGCCTTTAAAGATCGAACTGGGCAAAAACAACAGGTCCACACGTTAATGCTAAAGTTATCCATTCACAGAGGTTTTCAGTTCAGTGATACAGCACGGAAACAGGCCCTTCGGCCCACCGAGTCCGTGCCGACCAGCGATCCCCGCACACTAACACTACCCGACACACTAGAGACAATTTTACATTCAAACCAAACCAATTAACCTACAAACCCGCACATCTTTGGAGTGTGGAAGTGTGGGAAACCAGAGCACCCGGAGAAAACCCACGCAGGTCACGGGGCGAACGTACAAACTCCGTACAGACAGCCCCCGTAGTCAGGATGGAACCCGGGTCTCTGGCGCTGAGAGGCAGCAGCTCTACCCGCTGCGCCACCGTGCAGCCCTACGTTTCATAGCGTGGAAACAGGCCCTCCAGCCCAACTTGTCCATCTACGTTAGTCCCACCCGCCCACACCGACCAACATGTCCCATCTACGTTAGTCCCACCTGCCCACACCGACCAACATGCCCCATCTACACTAGTCCCACCCGCCCACACCGACCAACATGCCCCATCTACACTAGTCCCACCCGCCCACACCAACCAACATGCCCCATCTACACTAGTCCCACCTGCCCACACCGGTCAACATGCCCCATCTACACTAGTCCCACCTGCCTGCGTTTGGCCCATATCCCTCCAAACCTGTCCTATCCATGTACCTGTCTAAATGAATAATCAGGTGAAAGCCAGTAAAGTCCGATCAAGGATAGTCCGAGGGTCACCAATGAGGTAGATAGTAGTTCAGCACTGCTCTCTGGTTGTGGTAGGATGGTTCAGTTGCCTGATAACAGCCGGGAAGAAACTGTCCCTGAATCTGGAGGTGTGCGTTTTCACACTTCTGTACCTCTTGCCCGATGGGAGAGGGGAGAAGAGGGAGTGGCCGGGGTGAGACTGGTCCTTGATTATGCTGCTGGCCTTGCCGAGGCAGCGTGAGGTGGAGACGGAGTAATTTATATGCCATTATTAATTTTTACCTTGTGGTCGTGAAAACTCCGTAAACAGTGGGGTTCCTTGGATCCCGAGTGTGTAGCAGAAATACATCCTCTGTAACGAACAACAGAATTGGTAATATTCATGACTTTAAATTCAGAAAACAGAGCCATAGAGTGATACAGTGTGGAAACAGGCCCTTCGGCCCAACTTGCCCACGCCGACCAACATGCCCCATCTACACTAGCCCCACCTGCCTGCATTTGGCCCATATCCCTCCAAACCTGTCCTATCCATGTACCTGTCTAAATGTTTCTTAAGAAAATAACTGCAGATGCTGGTACAAATCGAAGGTATTTATTCACAAAATGCTGGAGTAACTCAGCAGGTCAGGCAGCGTCTCGGGAAAGAAGGAATGGGTTTCGGGTCGAGACACTTCTTCAGACTGAAGAAACTTTGGGATAGTCCCAACCTCAACTACCACCTCCGGCAGCTTGTTGTGTACACCCAACACCCTCTGTGTGAAAAAGTTACCCCTCAGATTATTTTCCCCTTCACCTTAAACCTGTGTCCTCTGGTCCTCGATTCCCCTACTCTGGGCAAGAGACTCTGTGCATCCATCTATTCCTGTTCCTATCTATTCCTATTCTGTACCCGATCTATTCCTCTCATGACTTTGTACACCTCTATAAGATTGCCCCTCATGGTCCTGCGCTCCATGGAGTAGAGTCCCAGCCTGCTCAACCTCTCCCTACAGCTCAGAGCAACACACAAAGTGCTGGAGTAACTCAGTGGGTCAGGCAGCATCTGAGGGTGGAGAACAAGCATAGAGTCGGCGTAGAGTGAAACGTCACCTATCCATGTTCTCCACAGATGCTGCCTGACCCACTGAGTTACTCCAGCACTTTGTGTCTATCTCCCACACTGACCTTTCTGTCCTGGGCCTTCTCCACTGTCAGAGTGAGTGAGACCAGATTCAAACTGGAGGAACAGCACCTCATGTTTCACTTGGGCAATGGGCACCCCAGTGGCATGGACATTGGGCAGTGGGCACTGGGCACTGGGCACTGGACACTGGACACTGGGCACTGGACACTGGGCAGTGGGCACCCCAGTGGCATGGACATTGGGCAGTGGGCACCCCAGCGGCATGGACATTGGGCACTGGACACTGGACACTGGGCACTGGACATTGGGCAGTGGGCACCCCAGCGGCATGGACATTGGGCACTGGACACTGGACACTGGACACTGGACATTGGGCAGTGGGCACCCCAGTGGCATGGACATTGAAGTCTCTAATTCCAAGCATTACTACCCTACCTTCTCACCTTCCCCAGCTCCTGCCCCCAACACCCCCACAGGTGCTCACATCTGTCCACCATCTCCCCCCCCCCCCTGCTCTTTCCCTGCCCTCTGCACCTTCTTCTCACATCCCTAAATCTCTAATTTCTCTTCTATTTCCCTCTCTTCCCCCTCCCCCACACCCCCTCCCCCCACACCCCTCCCCTCCCCTCCCTTCCCCCCACACCCCTCCCCTTCCCCCACTCCCCTCCCCACCCCTCCCCTCCCCTTCCCCCCACACCCCTCCCCTTCCCCCCACACCCCTCCCCTTCCCCCCTCCCCTCCCTTCCCCCCACACCCCTCCCTTCCCCCCACACCCCTCCCCTTCCCCCACTCCCCTCCCCACCCCTCCCCTCCCCTTCCCCCCACACCCCTCCCCTTCCCCCCTCCCCTCCCTTCCCCCCTCCCCTCCTCCCCCCTCCCCTCCCCTTCCCCCCTCCCCTCCCTTCCCCCCTCCCCTCCCTTCCCCCCTCCCCTCCCTTCCCCCCTCCCCTCCCTTCCCCCCTCCCCTCCCTTCCCCCCTCCCCTCCCTTCCCCCCTCCCCTCCCTTCCCCCCACACCCCTCCCCTTCCCCCCCACACCCCTCCCCTTCCCCCACACCCCCTCCCCTTCCCCCCACACCCCTCCCCTCCCTTCCCCCCACACCCCCTCCCCTTATCAGCCATGATCATATTGAATGGTGGTGCTGGCTCAATGGGCAGAATGGCCTCCTCCTGCTTCTATGTTTCTGTTTCTATGATCTCGCTGGTCGGCGCCGACTCAAACTAAAGTCGCTAAACTAAATGAAACCTGCTGGGTTCCTCCAGCACTTTGCGTTACGTTTGTGATTCCAGCATCTGCAGTTCCTTATGTCCCACATCCCCCCCCCACCCCCCGCCCCCCCTGTCCCACAGAGCTGCAGGGTAACGCACCCCCTCATCACCCCCCGCCCCACAGAGCTGCAAGGTGCACGCACTCCACATCCCCTCTCACCCCCCACAGAGCTGCAAGGTAACGCACCCCCTCATCACCCCCCCACCCCCCACAGAGCTGCAAGGTAACGCACGCCCTCATCACCCCCCACCCCCCCACAGAGCTGCAAGGTGCACCACTCCCACATCCCCTCTCACCCCGCCCGCCCCACAGAGCTGCAAGGTGCACCATTCCCACATCCCCCCTCACCCCCCACCCCCCCCGCCTGCCCCACAGAGCTGCAAGGTGCACCATTCCCACACCCCCCCTCACCCCCCACACTCCCACAGTAGGCACAGTACGTACGTAATTCATCGAAGTGTGTGTCCACTCCGTCAGGGCCTGGGATGGAACAGACCAGCCGGGCTTTCAGGAAGGTGGTCCACTTGTTGATGAGGCTTCGCTGCCCTCCTGCATCGTTCTGTCGAGGAGTGAGATGACAGAACATCAGTGGCAGTATCAGAGTGCTGGAGTAACTCAGCGGCTCAGACAGCGTCTCAGGGGAGAAGGGATGGGTGATGTTTCAGGTCGAGACCCTTCTTCAGAGTTCTCTGCCCCCAAGGAACATCAGCGGCAGACACAGCAAGACCCTATCCAGAGGTTCATAGGTTCTAGGAGCAGAATTAGCCCACAGCCCTCACGGCGCCACAGACCCGGGTTCCATCCTGCCCACGGGCGCTGTCTGTACGGAGTTTGTACGTTCTCCCCGTGACCTGCGTGGGTTTTCTCCGGGGTGCTCTGGTTTCCTCCCACACTCCAAAGATTTGCAGGTTTGTCGGTTAAAGTAGTAAATTGTCCCTAGTGTGTGTAGGATAGTGTTAGTGTGCGGGGATCGCTGGTCAGCATGGACCCGGTGGGCCGAAGGGCATGTTTCCGCGCTGTGTCTCTAAACCAAACTAAACTAAACTAGCTTGTTAAATTAATTTATTGCGTTCAGCAGAATCAGGATCCAAGAGTTATTCTTGGAGCCAACAGATGGTGGAAAATGTTGATGTTGCCAAGGTTTAAGAGATGAAAGGATTACATTAATAGAGTTTAATATGGCTTATTAATGATTTGTTCATTAACCCTTGCCCCCAGCATCAACCACGCACTGAGGGAAAGGTTTTGTTCTCGACTTGTGCAAGGGGCCAAGGGTTAATCTGCCCCTCCTGTAAGGCGATACCTACCCGGTCCCGAACAATAGCCTTCCTCATTCATAACACTGCTCATAACACTCAGCAATAAGGCAGCGTGTCCCCTCCATCGACTGCAGGCAAGACCACAGCACCACACACAGCAGCACCAGCAGGCCACTTGGCCCATCGAGCATGGAGACAGGCCCTTCGGCCCACTAGTCCATGCCCACCACTGGGCTAGTCCCATCTACCTGCGTTTGGTCCATGTCTCTCTAGCCCTTCCTGTTCATACAACGATTAGTGAGGGGGTGCGTGATGGGGGGGGGGGGTGAGAGTGTGGGGGTGAGGGAGGGGTGAGAGAGGGGGGTGAGGGAGGGGGTGAGGGAGGGGGTGAGAATGGTCATGTGGGAGTGAGTGAGGGGATGTGAGGGGGTAAAATGGGGGTGGGGAGGGAGTGTGGGTGAGAGTGAAGGAGGGGTTGAGGGTGGGGGTGAGGGAGGAGG